>NW_025211157.1:0-270 GCF_004010195.1 Chiloscyllium plagiosum
TTGGATGCGAGCATAAGAGTTACAGTTAATAAGTTTGCAGATGACACCAAAATGGGACAACGAAGAAGATTACCTCAGATTACAACTGGATCTTGATCAGATGGGCCAATGGGCTGAGAAGTGGCAAAATAAATGTGAGTTGCATTTTGGGAAAGTAAATCTTAGCAGGATGTATACACTTAACGGTAAGGTCCTAGGGAGTGTTGCTGCTCAAAGAGACCTTGGAGTGCAGGTTCATTGTTCCTTGAAAGTGGAGTCACAGGTAGATAG
>NW_025211157.1:5840-16531 GCF_004010195.1 Chiloscyllium plagiosum
CACACTGTGACACTCTCTGAGACAGACTGTGACACGTTCTAACTCTCTCGGAGGCACAATGTGACACTTTCTGACTCCGTCTGACTCTCTGAGACACACTGTGACACTCTCTGAAAGACTGTGACACTCTCTGACTCTCTCTACACTCTCTAGACATACTGTGACACTCTCTGATCCTATCTGACACTCTCTGAGAGGCATCATGACACTCTTTGATCCTACTGACACTATCTGAGACACACTGTGACACACTCTGCGACACACTGTGACACTCTGTGACAGACTGTGACAGACTGTGACAGACTGTGACAGACTGTGACACTTTATGACTCTCTGAGACACATACTGATTCTCTCTGACACTCTCTGAGACAGAATGTGACACTCTCTGACATTCTCTGAGACACAGCACGACACAGTGTGACCCTCTCTGACAGGTTGCGACAAACTGTGACATTCTCTGACTTTCTCTGACACTCTCTTAAACTCACTGTGACACTCTATGACTCTCTCTGTCACGCTCTGAGACACACTGTCACGCTCGGACAGACTGTGACAATTTCTGTGACACGCTATGATACTCTCTGAACGACTGTGACATTTTGAGAAACTCTCAAAGACAGACTGTGACACTTTCTGACTCTCTCTGAGGCACACTGTGACACTCTCTTAGACACACTGTGAACCTCTCTGACACTCTCAAACACACTGTAACATTCTCTGACTCACTCTGACACTCTCCAAGGCACACTGTGATACTCTCTGACAAACTGTGACACACTGTGACACTCTCCGAGACAGGCTGTGACACGTTCTAACTCTCTCTGCGGCACAATGTAACACTTTCTGACTCCGTCTGATTCTCTGAGACACACTGTGACACTCTCTGAGACACACTGTGACACACTCTGACAGACTGTGACACTCTCTGACCGACTGTGACACTCTCTGACTCTCTGACACTCTCTTGGACACACTGTGATACTCTCTGATCCTATCTGACACTCTCTGAGAGGCATTGTGACAACTCTTTGATCGTCCCTGACACTCTCTGAGACACACTGTGACCTTCTCTGACACCTTCTGAGACACACTGTGACACTCTGTGACAGACTGTGATAGACTGTGACACTTTCTGACTCTCTGAGACACATGCTGATTCTCTCTGACACTCTCTGAGACAGAATGTGACACTCTCTGACACTCTCTGAGGCACAGCACGACACAGTGTGACACTTTGACAGGTTGTGACAAACTGTGACACTCTCTGATTCTCTCTGTTACGCTCTGAGACACACTGTCACGCTCGGACAGACTGTGACAATGTCTGTGACACAATTTGACACTCTCCGAACGACTGTGACACACTGAGACACTCTCAAAGACAGACTGTGACACTTTCTGACTCTCTCTGACACTCTCTGAGGCATACTGTGACACTCTATTAGACACACTGTGAACCTCTCTGACACTCTCAAACACACTGTAACATTTTCTGACACTCTCTTAAACACGCTGTGACATTCTCTGACTCACTCTGACACTCTCTAAGGCACACTGTGATACTCTCTGACAGACTGTGACACACTGTGACACTCTCTGAGATAGACTGTGACAAGTTCGAATTCTCTCTGAGGCACAATGCGACATTTGCTAACTCCCTCCGACTCTCTGAGACACACTGTGACACTCTCTGACCGACTGTGACACTCTCTGACTCTCTCTGACACTCTCTTAGACACACTGTGACATTCCCTGATCCGATCTGACACTCTCTGAGAGGCATCGTGACACTCTTTGATCCTACTGACATTCTCTGAGACACACTGTGACACCCTGTGAGACACACTGTGACACTCTGTGACAGACTGTGACAGCCTGTGACAGACTGTGACACTTTCTGACTCTCTGAGACACATACTGATTCTCTCTGACAGTCTCTGAGACAGAATGTGACACTCGCTGACACTCTCTGAGACACAGCACGACACAGTGTGACCCTCTCTGACAGGTTGTGACAAACTGTGACATTATCTGACTTTCTCTGACACTCTCTTAGACTCACTGTGACACTCTCTGACTCTCTCTGTCACGCTCTGAGACACACTGTCACGCTCTGACAGACTGTGACAATTTCTGTGACACACTATGACACTCTCTGAACGACTGTGACACACTGAGAAACTCTCAAAGACAGACTGTGACACTTTCTGACTCTCTCTGACTCTCTCTGAGGCACACTGTGACACTCTCGTAGACACATTGTGAACCTCTCTGACACTCTCAAACACCCTGTAACATTCTCTGACTCTCTCTTAAACACGCTGTGACATTCTCTGACTCACTCTGACACTCTCTAAGGCACACTGTGATACTCTCTGACAGACTGTGACACACTGTGACACTCTCCGAGAGAGACTGTGACACGTTCTATCTGTCTCTGAGGCACAATGTGACACTTTCTGTCTCCGTCTGATTCTCTGAGACACACTGTGACACTCTCTGAGACACACTGTCACGCTCTGACAGACTGAGAATTTCTGTGACACACTATTACACTCTCTGAACGACTGTGACACACTGAGACACACTCAAAGACAGACTGTGACACTTTCTGACTCTCTCTGACTCTCTCTGAGGCTCACTGTGACACTCTTAGACACACTGTGAACCTCTCTGACACCCTCTGAAACACAATGTAACATTTCCTGGCTGACTCAAACGCGCTGTGACATTCTCTGACTCTCTCTGACACTCTCTAAGGCACACTGTGATACTCTCTGACAGACTGTGACACACTGTGACACTCTCTGAGACACACTATGAAACGTTCTGACTCTCCCTGACACTCTGAGACACACTGTGACACTCTCTCACTCTCTCTGACTTTCTGAGACACACTGTGACATTCTCTGTCTCTCTCTGAGGCACACTGTGACACTTTCTGACTCCCTCTGACTTTCTGAGACACACTGTGGCACTCTCTTGAGACACACTGGGACACTCTCTGAGACACACTGTGACACTCTGACAGACTGTGACACTCTCTGACACCCTCATAGACACACTGTGACACTATCTGATTCTATCTGACACTCTCTAAGACGCACTGTGACACTCTCTGACTCTCTCTGACAATATCTTAGACACACCGTGCACTCTCTGATCCTATCTGACACTCTCTGAGACGCATTGTGACACTCTATGATCCTACCTGACACTCTCTGAAACACACTGTGACACTCTGTGACAGACTGTGACAGACAGTGACAATTTCTGACTCTCTGAGACACATGCTGATTCTCTCTGACTCTCTCTGAGACAGAATGTGACACTCTCTGACACTCTCTGAGGCACAGCACGACACAGTGTGACACTCTCTGACAGGTTGTGACAAACTGTGACATTCTCTGACTTTCTCTGACACTCTCTTAGACACACTGTGACACTCTCTGACTCTCTCTGTCTCTCTCTGAGACACACTGTGTCACGCTCTGACAGACTGTGACAATTTCTGTGATACACTATGACACTCTCAGAACGACTGTGACACACTGAAACACTCTCAAAGACAGACTGTGACACTTTCTGACTCTCTCTGACACTCTCTGAGACACACTGTGACACTCTCTGAGAGACTGTGACACACTGAGACACTCTCAAAGAGAGGCTGTGACACTTTCTGACTCTCTCTGACTCACTTGGAAATCTACTGTAGCCTTCTGTGACAGACAGTGACACACTGTGACACTCTCGGAGACAGACTGTAACACTGTCTGACTCTCTCTGAGACACACTGTGACACTCTCTGACACTCTCTCAAACACACTGTGACATGGTCTGTCAGACTGTGACACACTGCGACAAACTCTAATATCGCTGAGACACACTGGGACACTCTCTGACTATTTGAGACGCACTGTGACACTCTTATCCTATTTGAGACACAATCTGTCACTCTCTGAGACAGACTGTGACACACTCTGACTCTCTGAGATACACTGTGATACATTCTGACTCTCTGTGACACTCTCTGAGGCACAGTATGACACACTATGATACTCTCTGACTCATTCTGATCCTCTCTGAGACACACTGTGACACTCTCTCACAGACTGTGAACCTCTCTGAGACAAACTTTGACCATCTCTGACACTCTCTGAGACACACTGTGACACTCTCTGACAGATTGTGACACTCTAAGACTCCCTCTGACACTTACGTAGACACGCTGTGACACTCTCTGACTCTCTCTCTGAAACACACTGTGACACTTTCTGTCTCTCTCTGACTCTCTGAGACACACTGTGACACACTGTGACTCTCTCTGACACTCTCTGAGACACGCTGTGACATTTTGTTACTCTCTCTCATACTCTCTGAGATACCCTGTGACGCTCTCTCACACTCTCTGAGAAACACGGTAACGCTCTCTGACAGACTGTGACAGACTGTGACACTTTCTGTGACACACAATGACACTCTCTGACGGACGGTGACACTCTCTGACACTAGGTGACATTTTCTGAGACACTGTGACACTCTCTGAGACACACTGTGACACTCTATGTCTCTCTTTGACTCCCTGAGACATACTGTGTTACTCTCTCTGACCCGATCTGACACTCTCTGAACAAACTGTGACTCACTCTGAGGCACACTGTGACACTCTCTGTCCCTCTCTGAGGCACACTGTGACTCTTTCTGAGGCACACTGTGACATTCTCTGACAGACTGTGACACACTGTGATACACTGTGACCCTCTCCGACTCTCTCTGACACTCTCTTGGACACACTGTGACACTCTCTGATCTGCTGTCACTCTCTGACTCTTTCTGAGACGCACTGTGACACTCGTTGACACACTCTGACACTCTGTGAGGCACAGTATGACATACTGTGACACGGTCTGACTCCCTCTGGCTCTCTCTGAGGCACACTGTGACACTCTCTGACAGACTGTGGCACTTTCTGACTCTCTGTGACTCACTTCGAAGTATACTGTAACCTTCTCTGACAGACTGTAACACACTGTGACACTCTCAGAGACAGACTGTGACACGTTCCGACTCTCTGAGACACGGTGTGACTCCCTTAGACACACTGTGACACTCTCTGACTCTCTCTGACACTCCCTGAGACAGACTAAGACCCTCTCTAAAACACACTGTGACACTTTCTAACAGACTGTGAAACTCTCTGACACACTCTGCGGCGCACTGTGACACACTCTGACATACTGGAACACACTGTGACACTCTCTGACCCTCTCTGCGACCGACTGTGACACTCTCTGACTCTCCCTGACACTCTGAGGCACAGCACGACATCTGTGACCCTCTCTGACACTTTGGCACTCACTGAGACACACTGTGACACTCTCTGACAGACTGTGACACTCTCTGACTTACTCTGACCCTCTCTGAGACACTCTGTGACACTTTCTGAGTCATTCTGTCACTCTCTGAGACACACTATAACACTCTCTCACAGACTGTGACCCTCTCAGGGACAAACACTGACCCACTCTCACTCTCTCTGAGACACAGTAAAACACACTGTGTCACTTTCGGACTCTCTCTGACACACTCTGAAATACATGTAACCTTTTCTGACAGACTGTGACACACTGTGACACTCTCTGAGACACACTGTGACACACTCTGACTATATCTGACACTCTCTGTGACACACTATGACAGACTATGACACACTGTGACATTCCCTGACTATCTCCGAGGCACACTGTGACACTCTCTGGCCCTCTCTGAAACAGACTGTGACCCTTTCTGACTGAATGTGACACTCTCTGTGACACACTGTGACACTCTCGACTGAATGTGACACTGTCTGTGACACACTGTGATACTCTCTGAGACACACTGTTACACTCTCTGACACTCTCTGAGACACGCTGTGACAATCTCTGAATCTCTCTGATACTCTCTGAAACATACTGTGACACTCTCTGACACACTGTGACACTTTCTGAACGACTCTAACAGACTGTGACATTTTCTATGACACACGATGACACTCTGACAGACTGTGACACTCTCTGACAAATGGTGACATATTCTGAGACACTGTGACACTCTCTGATACACTCTGTATCACTTTCAGTATCTTTCTGACTCCCTGAGACACACTGTGACACTCGCTGACACACTGCGACACTCTCTGACCGACTGCGATACTCTCTGACACACGGTGACATTCTCTGAGAAATTGTGACACTCTTTGAGACACACTGTGACACATTCTGACGCTCTCTGACGCTCTTTTAGACACAGTGCGACACTCCCTGACTCTCTCTGACACTCTGAGACCCACTGTGACCCTCTCAGACACTCTCTAAGACACGTTGTGACACTCTCTGATCGACTCTGACACTCTCTGAGACACACAGTGACAACCTCTGACCCTGTCTGAGACGAACTGTGAAACTCTCTCACTCTCTCTGACTCCGTCTGAGGCACAGCACGATACACTGTGACACTCTCTGACAGATTGTGATAAACTGTGACACTCCCTGACTTTCTCTGGCACTCTCCTAGACACACTGTGACACTCTCTGACTCATTCTGACCCACTCTGAGACACACTATGACACTCTCTCACAGACTGTGACCCTCTCTGAGACAAACGCTGACCCTCTCTGACACTCTCTGAGACAGAGTACGACTCACTGTGACACTCTCTGACTCTCTCTGACACACTCTAAAAAGCATTGTAACCTTCTCTGACAGATTGTGACACACCGTGACACTCTCCGAGACAGACTGTGACACACCGTAACACTCTCCGAGACAGACTGTGACACTCTCTGACTCTCTCTGACACTCTCTGAGACACACTATGACACTCTCTGACAGACTGTGACACTCTCCGAGACACACTGTGACACTCTGAAACACACTGTGACACTCTCTGACTCTCTCTGACACACACTGAGACACACTATGACACTCTCTGACAGACTGTGATACACTGTGACACTCTCTGAGACACACTGTGACACTCTCTGAAACACACTGTGACACTCTCTGACTATCTCTAACACACTCTGAGACACACTATGACACTCTGACAGACAATGACACACTGTGACATTTCTGACTTTCTCTGACTCTCTCTAAGGCACACTATGACAATCCCTGACAGATGGTTACACACTCTGACCCTCTCTGAGACAGACTGTGACACTTTCTGATGCTCTCTGAGACTCTCTTACACACTGTAACACTATTTGACTCTTTCTGACTTGCTGAGACACACTTTGACACTTTCGGACCCTCTCTGAAACACACTGTGACACTCTTTGACAGACCGTGACAGACTGTGACACTCTCTGAGACACACTGTGACACTCTCTGAGACACACTGCAACACTTCCTGACCGACTGTGACAGACTGTGACATTTTCTCTGACACACTGTGACACTCTCTGAGACACACTGTGACACTTCCTGACCGACTGTGAGAGACTGTGACATGTTATCTGACACACTGTGACACTCTCTGACTGACTGTGACATGTCTGAAACTCTCTGACACTCTCTGAGACACACTGTAACACTCTATGACACTCACTGAGACACACTATGACACTCTCTGACAGACTATGAAACATTGTGACATTCTCTGACAGTGTGACACACTGTGACAGACTGAGACACTCTCTGAGACACACTGTGACACTCTCTGATTATCTCTGACAGTCTGAGACACACTGTGACACTCTGTGACATTCTCTGACCCTCGCTGAGACACACTAACACTTTCTGAATCGCTCTGGTACTCACTGAGACACACTATGACACTCTCTGAGACACACAGTGACACTCTCTGACCGAATGTGACCCTCTCTGATAGACGGTGACACTCTCTGTGACACACTATGATACTCTCTGAGACACACTGTGACACTCTCTGAGACACACTGTGACACGCTCTGACTGAATGTGACACCTTTTGGCCCCAGCCCTGAGCCACAGCCGAACTCAGATTCCATGAATCATGTGGTTACCCAGTGTAAAGCAACTGATGGTCTCACTCCGTACACAACAGCCATTCCAGGCACCCAGCTGTTGGGCAGCACCAAAAAGATCCCGTCTCTGGCACATTTATATGTTTGGATGAGATTAACTGACAGTCTGTTTTCCCCGGACTGGACGCTGAGGAGCAAACCAAATGAATCGCCATGTGCCTTATTCCAGCCCTCCCTGAGGGCCAACAGCGAGGGAGGGACATCCATGATGAGATGAAGGCAGCGATCCTCACTGCTCGAGGGCAGGATAAGGCATATCCTGCAGAGGTGCTACATAACTGCAGAACAACAACCAGGGGAATGCCCCTCCACTCCCCCCGTCAGCTTCACCCGGAGACTCTGGGTCAAATTTGTCTGGATTTTTGGGGCTATGACCTGCACCTCTCTTAGCGATGAGAAACTGGGCCCGATCCTTTGTCTCCCATGTTTCAGAAAGGAAGAGGGACATCTGGGATTCCACCCCTCAATCGCGCCCGCAATGAGGTTTGGGCTCTCTGCTAATTTATTACTGAATAGGAAATAGACTTTAGGGATTTGCACATTGTGTTACAGGAGCTCAGGGATCAGAAGCGATTGGTAGGGTTTCCCCGAGAATGGGTGCATGGTAGTAGGATACCAAACACCCTGCCTGGACTAGGGATCATGTTCGGACACCGATATCCCAGGAAGCCCGCCAGGGAGAATTCCTCAGAAACAAAATTAAAAACGGGCTGTGACCAGTCGGGAAGGCTCCTCCCCCAGCTTGTCTCACACATACCAGGCTCTCACAATGGACTAGTCATTAAACTCACAGGGAATTCCTTGTTCACGAACATTTATCACAAACTGGCACTAATCAGAATGAATGTATCAGGGATACAGTCATCAGAGTGGTGTCCTTCCACATTAAAATAATCATGTTCCCAACTTACCCACTGGATAATGGGACAAAGGACAGGGAAATTGGAGGGAAAGCACAAAACCCAGAAAAGTAATTAACAGACATAAGAAAAGAGAACTCCTTAATGATGTAGCCACGGTATACAGGGCAGGAGTGTTACCGGTCAGTACGCTGACTTGGCTAATTTGGAGAATAAACTCCGGATCCTGATCCAACAACTCTCGAACGAGCCTGAGAAAGACTTAATGCAGAAAACCCAGAGGAGACCATGGGACAACTAGTGGAGAATCAGGCTAACCATCACTTAGTGACCAAACTGGAGGGTCACGCCAACACGATTAACCAGATCATCCAAACCCCAATCAGAAATGACGGTGAGCAGTAAAACCACACCCTGTGCAGTAACGGGATGGTGGAACAGCTGAGGGAGGAGCTCAGGCAGGCCAGCCAAGGCCAAGTCCCATCCCGGGTTAGTGACAAACAGCATAAATATTTGTCCCAGGAGAACACCCACATTAACATCTCTCAATGTCAGTGACAGCAGCTCACCAAGGGTTGGGTTAGTAACAGCTGTAAGGACACTCTCGGTGGGACACCTGGACTTGGTGCTAGGGATTCCACTTAACCCAAGTGACCAAAGTTAGGATGAAGTTCAAATTATCGGAGTTGTATAAAAAAGGTGGGCTATCATGATTACCTCCCACTTACTGTGGAGATAGAGGGAACATTGACAGGGACCAAACTTCCGTAAATGGGAAGGAACAGGTCATACCATGACATTCCCATAGCCTGTTATCCAAGAATTTGGCTCCTCTCACATCGGCTGTGGTCCTAACCGCACTCACCTTGATATATCTCGGGATACTGGTGGTTAGGATTGCAGGCAGCAACAGATGGATACGATCATGGTGAATAATACCTGGACCACCCTCAGGGGCTGGAAGGGAGATGGAACTCCCTGGGTGATCACCATGGTTTCATTGATTTGCAGTGTTTGAGTGTTCCAAGCTGGGCCAGTATTGATTTCATGCCCATAGTTGCCATTACGACAGATTGGCCATGTTAAATTATCCATTGTGTCAAGTGATATTCGGGCTAGCTGGAATAGCCATTGGAAATGCAGGGCTTCATGGATATCATTGGGGGAGTGGGTCTGAGTTGGACTCTCTTCAGAGGGTCATTGTGGACTCAATGGGCCGAACGGTCTGATTCTGCTCTGTCAAGATTTTATGATATCAGTGATCAGCTATAAGACTTAGGGTGTAGGTTTGCTCGCTGATAGGTTTGATATCCAGACGTTTCCTTACCTGGATAGGTAGCATAATCAGTGGCGACCTCCAAGTGAAGCTATAAGACCATAAGTTTGGAAAACGTACACAATGGCTTTAGCACAGACAGCTGGCTACTCTGACAACAAGCATAACCAGGTTTTAAAATTAGGTTTGTAATTTATTGCATAAGCTTCTTTTCGTTCCATTCAAGTGGATGAGTTGGGGGAGATGTCACAAACCCCTGGCTAAAACACAGATAGACAGCCAAGGTTTATTGGCCAAATAAATCTCCCAAATCACAAAACCCACACACCAGGCACAGCGCAAACACAGCATAATGTAAAAGGCAACAGTTATTCTGGACAGATGTATCTACCAAACAAATGAGGGCCCAGACAGGAAGGCACCGGGTCCTGCTACACAAAGAAACTAACAGCAACAAGCCATCCAAATGATTGGCAATGCTTCAAACTATTGACGGATTCTCCTA
>NW_025211157.1:16898-18179 GCF_004010195.1 Chiloscyllium plagiosum
CTATTTCAGACCTGAAAGATCTCACCCAATTTTGTAACCCCTCAAAAATATTATGCCCTTCATTTTCACTGTCCTCCCAAATTTATCCCCTTTCCCAAATATCTTCCCTCCCAAATAATTGCCTCACCAAATTAGCCCCCCTCAAATATTTTGCTGCCCCCATCATTGCTGTGAGCCCCACTCCCTGGAGCAGAGGGAAACGAGTGGAAAAGTGTGGAGCTGGAAAAGCCCAGCAGGTCAGGCCTGAACCATCGACTCTCCTGGCTGACCTTCTGGGCTTCCCCAGCTCCACACTTTGTGACTCCGACTCTCCAACATCTGTAGTCCTTACTTTCTTACACCGGTAAATGAGTCTGGGTTGACTGACTGGCCTGTGGCTGTTTTAATGCACAGCAAGATTCTAGTCCCAGATTAATAGAAGGCTTGAAACACAGATGGAGTCCTTTCTGCCCATCATTCCCCCTCCTACATTAAATGATCCTGGTCCTGTTCAGGATCCTCAGGATTGTCCCCTGAATGGCCTCATTGACTATGCTTCATGTGGAGACCTCTTCTCCATGTTGTGGTTCTGTTCACCGAGCTGGGAATGTGTGTTGCAGACGTTTCGTCCCCTGTCTAGGTGACAACCTCAGTGCTTGGGAGCCTCCTATAAAGCGCTTCTGTGATGTTTCCTCCGGCATTTATAGTGATTTGCCTCTGCCGCTTCCGGTTGTCAGTTCCAGCTGTCCGCTGCAGTGGCCGGTATATTGGGTCCAGGTTGATGTGTTTAACAAACACATCAACTTTGAACACCTCTTCTCCACCCTGTCTCAGACTTTGCGTCTCATACTATCCCTCCCTCAATTTCCCTCTCTCTCTGACAACAGAACCTCCTTTCTCCACCAACCCCAAAACCCCATCAAACACTCCTCCTGTCTCTGGCTGTCCTACTCCTTGTCTCCCACTCTCCCCCTTCCCATGTAGGCCCACAGCTCCTGGGCTGGAGGACATGGTGCAGAGTCTAACATAGCAAGATCCCACTCTGCAACCATTCCCCAGCCACACATACTGTCCTTCCCCCTCCATATGTGTCCTTCTTCCTCTCCCTGCTTCTCACTGCACATCTCTCTCTCTCTTTCCCCACTTTCTCAATCCCCACTCTCTCCATGTCTCTCTTTCTCTTTTTGTCACCCTCCCCTTCTCCTTTTCTTCATTTCAGAATCAATGAGAAAAGTACTTTTATGTCCCTTACACTAACCCCCTCCCCACAGTCGGGGAAACATTCGGGAGAGACCAGGAAAA
>NW_025211157.1:20695-22000 GCF_004010195.1 Chiloscyllium plagiosum
AGGCATTTGGATGGGTATATGAATAGGAAGGGTTTGGAGGGATATGGGCCGGGTGCTGGCAGGTGGGACTAGATTGGGTTGGGATATCTGGTCAGCATGGACGGGTTGGACCGAAGGGTCTGTTTCCATCTGTGCAGCTCTATGACTCTGGGTGAATAAAAGTTTCTCAAATCGTCTCTCAACCTCCTGCATTTCATTTTAAAATAATGCCTCCTTGCTCTTGACACTTTAAGGGGGGCAGCTGCTTTCTATTCATCCTGGTCATGCCTCTCTAATCTTAAGAAGAACTCGAGACATTAACTCTGTCTCTCTCCATACATGCTGCCAGACCTGTTAAGTTTCTCCAACATTCTCTATCTTTGTTACAGGTGACCAGCATCGGCAGGATTTTGCTTTCACTAGGGTTGTGGTATCTTCTGAACAGCCAGCATAGATGGGCTGAATGGCCTCAGTACTCCTCCAATTTGATAAAAAACCACGAGAAAGCCTCTCAATGTGGAAGATGAAAAAACAAGAAAGAGTCAGTGTATTCTCAGGAAGACGCCTGTAGCTTCTGTTTCTCAGCCACTGAGCTGTGAACACTGAGTCCCCTGTAACCACCCCCACAGCACCTCGCTCTGCCTTCAGGAGTGGCTCATACTGAACCACTGTGATATTTAAACGCTGGCCAGCCACACTGCTCATCACTCACACGCTGCCTCCACCTGCAGTATGACTCCACTCCTGATCCTTCTCTGCTTCCTGACAGTGACTGACAGCTCTCTGTAAGTATCAATGAGTTTTTGTCTGATAGTGACCCTTCCAATGCTAGAACAGTGTCTGTGTCTGAACCTCCCCACTGACCCCATCCACCAGCACACCCCCACTGACCCCATCCACCAACACATCCCTGCTGACCCCCACCCCATACAACTCTGCTGTCCCCCATTCTCTGTCCAGTCCTGTACCTCGAGTGTGGTTTTAGAACATAACAGGATACAATGCTTGAGACTGCAGCCACCCACTCAGGGACACTACTGTGCTGTCAGTCTAAATCCCCAATCAAGATAATGGTGAAAAGGCCTCAGAGTTGGGTTTGTCTGTTGTCAGGATGGGAGCAGCACAGGATGAAACTAGCAGCAGGTGCTACCTCATCCTCTTATAGAGCTAAAGTGGCTTCTTAACCATGGTCCAAGATTGCATAGAGTCTCTCACCACGGTGTCTAACTTTAAATTTGTGAGATCACATTGATATAAAAATGTAATGCCTGGATCACTTACTCCACCTGGGAACACTAAGTTTTTCTTCTGTGATGGAATATTTTT
>NW_025211158.1:0-2297 GCF_004010195.1 Chiloscyllium plagiosum
TAGAGGGAATAACAAGGGACCGGACTTGGAAAGCCAGACCCTGCAGACCTCTGACAAGTCAACAGTTAGAGCTGCAGCAGTGAAGTCAGAGGAACTATTGCTTCTGGTGAGCAGCCATCTTGAGTACCCAATAGATAAGGAACCACAGGCACCCTGCTCAAAGCAGAAAAACAGATCAATGGTGATTGGTGAGCAGTGAAGGTTGACTGGACGACTATTTCAACAAGAAGCCACATCATCAGTAACTGGTTGGTAGAGTACCATGAGAAGACCACCCAACACAACTCAGGAACTAATTCCAAGGATTGAGCTGTTTTGTTATACAACTCCTGGTGAGCTGCTCAGAGATCCAAATCCTGAAATCAGCCACATACCTCAGCACTTTTCCCTCTTTAACCTAATATCTAACCCTCCAAGAGTAACCAGTGCAGGGATGGCAGTGAATGTTAGGATTCTAGACCCTCTTATGCTCTAGGCCAGCCTCCTCCTCTCTCCCCATTGTTCTTATTTTCTGACAGTGAGCAAGACAAAGGAACATCAGCAGTAGTGGGGCTGGGATTAATGTCTCCTGGCTTCACTAGGCATAGATCCCAGTCTCTGGAACTCAATCCAATCCATCGGCTGCAATGGAGCTCAATGCCCTGAGCAAGGCTGCGGTAGGCCCACAGCAACGACAAGTGAGTCCCCAACGCAAAGCCCAGTGCTATCTACTTCAAGGTCTGCAATGCTGAATTTATTATTTTTTCTAATTTATTTGGAAGATTTTGGACCTAGGTACCTTTTGTAAGATGGTATCTAAAGCCGTGACTTAGTAAACCTTTCACTGCATTCATATAAACCTCACACTAATCTTTTGTCTGTCAGGTTGCAGCGTCAGCTTGGGGAAAGGGATCAATTGGAGAACCATGTTATTGCAATAACTTCACAAAATCTTTCACCACATTACGGACCCACAATTCCCCAACTGCATGTTAGTCACTGGGGTTAAGAGACACTGTCTCGTAACAATAACACTGCCCCAATCTGGGTTACTGTGGGGAATCTGTAATGTTGATATTATCAATTGGACATGAAGCCATTAACAATTGATCCAAGTCAGCCTGATGACTTCCATTCAGGGACATTTATGCCTTGCCAAATCGAAAACATACTGCATCCTGAATTTTCAGATTGAAATGTTCATCAGGTAGGATATTTGGTTCAAAAATAGTGTTCTAAAATAGAATATCACTGTATAAAACCTCAACCTGTAGGATTGCTTTCTGAACAGCAGTCTTCAACCAGGGAGGTTGAGAAGAACACAAGTTACAAGGAGGCAATGCACGCACTCGAATTGCAGGGGAGGAGGAGTTATGGAAAAAAAGATCTTTCAAAACTGCCAGAAGACACTTTTAAATTGTTGCTGGACTTTGGACCTTTCCCAGATTCAGGGAGGAGGAGTTATGGAAAATATTGATATTCCGTTATTGCATTTCTTCCAAGTGCTCAGAATTCCAGAGGAGGAGAAGTTATGGAAAAGCTAATGCTCACATTTAACAGGCGTGGAAGTTAACAAATCAATTAATCTTTCAAAGACATAGCCGATCAAGTTGTTGCTATGTTCCAGGCTGGTAACAGGTCGGATGTTGAGTTGGTCAATCAAGGGAGGACCAGGCAGGGAAGGTTACTGAGATGTTCTGGTAGTCTGTGGGAGAAAGATCTGGTTACCGTGCTGCCCATCTACAGCAAGACCCATAAGAAAACAGGTCAGCAAAACACAGATCAAACTTCACTCTCTCAGCAGAGCAGGTAAGGGCTGTTGGGCAGTGGCTGCTTGAAGGCTCGGTGACGTTTGTTTAACAGTTTAAATTTGAAAGTTTTTTTTATAAAAGCGCGGAGTGGACCCGGAAGCTAGTGTAGCGCTAGCTTACCTGGGTAGGTTTTCTTACCCTATAAAAGCGCGCCGGAGAGGAACCCGAGGCACTACAGAGGTAGTGCCTCCCACCCGCCCTCCTCCTCTAACCTAATAATAAGACCCGTTGTGGTAAGTAGGTAAGTGCTGCATTTTGCTTGTTCTATTCTTTAGACCCAGTTTTTTTTTAAAAAAAGGTTACTTTTAGATGGATGGCAGTGAAGGCAGTGCAATGTTCCTCTTGCAACATGTTTGAGGTGAGGGATGCCATGGACGTCCCTGCTGATTACACTTGCAGGAAGTGCACCCATCTCCAGCTCCTCCAACACCGTGTTAGGGAACTGGAGCTGGAGTTGGATGAACTTAGGATCATTCGGGAGGCAGAGGGGGTCATAGATCGGAGCGT
>NW_025211158.1:3087-14858 GCF_004010195.1 Chiloscyllium plagiosum
CGCTGTGTCTGCGTGGGTTTCCTCCCACAGTCCAAAGTTGTGCAGGTTATGTGAAGAGGTCATGCAAAGTTGCACATATTGTCAGGTGCATTAGTAAGGGGCAAATGTGGTGAGATGGTTCTGGGTGGGTAACTCTTCAGAGGTTTAGTGTGGACTTGTGCTACACTGTAGCTAATCTAATCTATTTGCCAGCAATTGGTCCATATCACTCTAAATCCTTCCTATTAATATAACCATCTGCGTGCGACTACGTCCGACAATTCATTTCAACTTTCTGAGTGAAAAAGTTGCCTCGAGATCACTTTAACATCTTTCCCCTCTCACATTAAATCTATGCCTACTAATTTTGGACTTCCAAACATGGGGAAAAGATCTTGACTACTCACCCTCTATCCATGCAATTCATGAATTTATAAACCTCTAGAAGGTACAAATGCGTCTCCCACCCAAGGTCTGTGTTTCCGGGGCTTAAATTCTGAAATTCAATACTGACACCTCTTCCATCGTGATCAAACGACAATTTTAAAATCATTTTAGTCAACGTGTTCAGACATATTAACAAAACACCTCTAGTCGGATTAGAACCGAGACCTTTGGGGCCAGAGGCAGGGACACTACCATAACCCCACAATAGACCCGAAAGTCACAACATTATTCTCCTGTGGTGTTTGTTCGTCAGCCTGTTCTGACACGCTGCACCAGAACCTAGACAATATGGTCTCGAGCTAGGGACACTACTAGACAAGTTCAGGAATTGGAATAGAATCCAGAGCTCTGCCTCAGAGGCAGGGATACTACCGACTACTCAAGGTCTAAACCATGCCCAAACTTTTAACTTTAAATGCCAGCTTTTAGATCGGTATGGATACATTGAAATCTGGTTCTCTTTACTGAATTACCCAGTTAAAATAATAATGTTGTTAAAAATGCAAGGTACTTGCCTCAACTGTAGGATATCGAGTTTATGTGCTCTGCCTTCGAGATAAACTATGAACATCTTTAAATACTTGGCTATTGTTTCCAGTTTAAATGGGTTTTATCTGTAGTCGCTGAAAATGTGTTGTTGGAAAAGCACAGCAGGTCAGGCAGCATCCAAAGAGCAGGAGAATCGACGTTTCGGGCATGAGCCCTTCTTCCGACCTCTCTTCCAGGTCCTTGGATGCTGCCTGACCTGCTGCTCTTTTCCAGCAACACATTTTCAGCTCTGATCTCCAGCATCTGCAGTCCTCATTTTCTCCTATTATCTGTAGTCTGCAATATGAGGAATGAAATCCTGTAGACACACTCTGCACTGTGAAGGAACTCAAATAGATATCAGTACTGAATATCAGAGACAAAACCAGAGCAGACTTTCTGGCCTGACACACCGATCACTGTTTCCCATCTCTAACGTGTGACTGCCCTCTTCCTGAAACCATTAAATGATACAAGGCAATTGATTACTTTCCAGCCTTTCTTCCCCAGCATTATCATTCACTGGGCTAAAGAATTGTAGATGGAGTTTAATGTTGATAAATGCAACGTATTGTACTTTGGTAAAACAAACTAATAAAACAATTATACAATTAAATGTTGAGCCATTGGTAGTATTATAGAACAGAGCAACATAATTGTTTCAGACATAATTCTTTGAAGTTTTCTTCATATGTAGACAGGGTGGTTATGAAGGAGTTTCACCTGTTGGCCTTCATTGTAGAGACATAGAGTCATAGAGATGTACTGCCTGGAAACAGGCCCTTTGGTACAACCTGTCCATATCGACTAGATACTCTAAGCTAATCTTGTCAATTTTGCCAACTCTTGCCCATATCCCTCTGAACACTTCCTATGAATATACTCATCCAGATGTCTTTTAAATACTTTAATTTGACCTGCTTCGGGCAACTCATTCCATACACATACAACCCTCTAAGCATAAAAATTGCCCCTGAGGTCCCTTTTAAATTTTCCCCTCTCGTCCTAAACCTATGCTCTCTATTTGTGGACTCTCCCACCCTGGGGAAAAGTCATTGTCTATTTACCCCATGCATGCCTCTCATGATTTTATAAACCTCTGTCGTTCACCTTTCAGCCTTTAATGATTCAGAGAAAACAGCGCAAGCTTATTCCGGCTCTCCCTCCAGCTAAAATCCTCCAGCCCTGGCAACATCCTTGTAAATCTTTTCTGAACTCTTCCAAGTTTCTCAACATCTTTCCGATAGGAATGAGACAAGAATTCTACGCATTATTCCAAAAGTGGCCTAACCAATGTCCTGCACAGCCGCAACATGACCTCACAACTCTTGTACTCAGTGGTTTGAACAATAAAGGAAAGCATATTAAACACCTACTTCACTATCCTATCTACCTGCAACTCTACTTTCAAGGAAATATGAACCTGTACTCCAAGGTATCTTTGTTCAGCAACACTCTCCAGGACTTTATCATTAAGTGTGTAAGTCCTGCTCTGATTTGCTATCCCAAAATGAAGCACCTCGCATTTTTCTAAATATACCTCCATCTGCCACTCCTCAGTCCATTGGCCCACCTGATTAAGATTCCATTTTACTCAGTGGTAACGTTCTTAACTGTTCATTACACCTCCAATTTTGGTGTCATCTGCAAATTTACTAGCTATATTTCCTATATTCACATCCAAACCATTTATATAAATTACGAATAGCAGTGGACAGTCCTTTGAGTACAGGAGTTGGGGTGTTGTGTTCTGGTTGCACAGGACTTTCGTGAGGCACGTGCTGGAAGACTGTGTGCAGTTCTGGTCGCCCTGTTATATAGAGAATATTATTAAGTTCGGGATAGTTCAGAAGACGTTTATCAGGATATTGCTGGGAATGGAGTGTTTGAATTATAAGGACAGGCTCAACAAACAGAGACATTTTCTATTGGAGCGTAGGAGGCTGAGAGGTAACCTTGTAGAGGTTTATAATATCATGAAAGTTATCGATAATGTTGAATATTAGGTCTCTTTTCCCTCGATTGGGAGATTGTTTTAAGATAAGAGGACGAGGTTTCTGAAAAGACATAGAGTCATAGAACTGTATAGCGTGGAAACAGACCTTTTGGTCCAACGTGTCCATGCCAACCAGACAGCCAAAATCATCCTCATGCCATTTGCCGGCATTTGGTCAATTTCCATCAGAACCCTTCCCATTTATCTGTGCATCCAGATGCCTATTAAATGTTGAAATTGTGCCAGCTTCAATACCTTCCTCTGGCAGCTCATTACACACGGACAATCCTCTACATGAAGATGTTGCCCATTAGAACCTTTTTTTGTCTTTCCCATCCCACCTTAAACCTTTGCCACTGAGTGTTTTACTCCACTACTCTAGGGAAAAGACCTTGGCTATTCACTCTATCTGTTGCACCCATGATTTTACTAACCTCTAACAGCAACCCTCATCCTCTGATCCTCCAGGGAAAACAGGCTCAGCCGATTCAGCCTCTCCCTCTAATTCAAACCCTTCAACCATGGCAAAATCAGCGTCAACCATTCTTGAACCCTTTCAACTTTCACAACATCCTTCCTACAGAGCAGGGAGATCAGAATTGCATACAGGATGCCAAAAGTGGCTGAACCAATGTCCTATACAGTCGCATTCCAGTCTCCTAACGCATATACATAATACACTGACCAATAACATATCAAATACTTTCTTCACTGTCCTATCTACCTGCAAATCCACTTTCAAGGAACTATAAACCTGTGCTCTGAGGTCACTTTGTTCAGCAACACTCCCCAGTAAGTGTATACGTCCTGCCCAGATATGCCTTTCCAATGCAGCATCTCACAATTATCTAAATTAAACTCTGTCTGCCACTCCTCGGTCCATTGGCCCATCTGATTAAGATCCCATCGTAATCTGAGGTAACCTTCTTTGCTGGCCACTACACCTCCAATTTTGGTGTCATTTGCAAACTTACTAACTTTCCTATGTTCATATCGTGATCATTTATATTAATGACGAAATGCAGCCGACCCAGCATCGATCCGTGTGGCACTCCACTGGTCACAGGCCTCCAGTCTGCAAAACAACCCTCCACCACCCTCTGTCCTCTGCATTTGAGCCAGTTCTGTCTCCAACTAGCTAATTCTCCCTGTATTCCCTGTGATCTAACCTTACTAACCAGTCTCTATGGGGAACTATGTCGAATGCCTAACTGAAGTCCATATAGATCACATCCAGCATTCTGTCATCATGAATCCTCTCCTTTACTTCGCAACAAAAAATATATCAAATTAGTGAGACATGATTTTCCACGCATAACCCCATTTCACTATCCAGATAAAGGGTATTTGCCCAGAACGTCGATTTTCCCGCTCGTCAGATGCTGTCTGACCTGCTGGGCGTTTCCAGTACCACTCTCATCTAGACTATGATCTCCAGCATCAGCAGTCCTCAATGTTGCCTATCAGCAGCTCTGGAAGCATCTTTGGACAAAAATGAAAGTTGACGTTTGGATCGAGTGACCCTTACTCAGAACACATATCGGGGGATATTACATCACTTTAAACATCACAGAGACTGCCAGACCCGCCCCACACAGATACACACACGAATACAGACACATAGAGGCACTCACTATATATTGACAGTAAGACAGACATGGAGAGTATGTCAATATTTCACTCGCTCTGTCTGGTGTGTGTCATTATTTTTGGGTGGAGTGTGACTGTAGGACAATTTCAATATTTGCAGATACCAAACCTGAAAGAATTGTAAAGTTTGTTGAGGACGGTGTGGAACTCCAACAGGAAAGTTATATGTTGGTGTAGTGTTCAGGTGTATGGCAGATGAGAATCAATGCAGCGCAGTGTGAGGTGATGCTCTTTAGTAGGAAGGACATTGAAAGCCAATAAAAAACAGGTTGTACCGTTATAAAGGAGGTGCAGGAACAGAGGGCCCAGGGTGTATATGAGAACCGATTATTGAAGATGTCAGGACAGGTGGGGAGAGCAGTAAATCTCACAGATTAGTTTTAGCATCTGAGCTGTTTACAGGAGGAGGTGTACGAGGGAATTTCCATGCTCCCTTCCTGAGATGTCATGGAGACGATGTGATGTGAGTCCACCTTCCTGCCCACCGAGACCGTGGGGATTCCATTTGTACCAGCTCGACACAAAAGGGAGATGGCATCAGGGCCACGGCTTCTAATTGTGCCGGGGGGAAATGGAACTGACAGTGAGTTTAGAGTGAGAATTGCCCTTCACTGAATATTGCTCCTTACTCAGTAGGTGGGACGTGGATAGTTCAGAATCTCCACATGAGGCTTGGTCATTTCTGTCTATTCCAGGCTGTTTCTCCTGGAATGGGAGAAAGGGAAGGAGGGAGGGAGGGTTGGAGTGGGTACCCCTGTTGTTAGTGCTGGTGTAGGTGGGTGGAAATATGGTGAGGTGTCTGGAGGGAGTCAGTCCACAGTGGCATATCTATGCAATGTTATTAGTGTGTGCGTGTGGCGGGGGAGGGGGATAATGGGGAGAGAGAGAGAGAGAGAGAGGGAAGGTGTTGCAAGCAGCAGTGAGAGTGGTGGAGCAAGAACATTGTTCTGGGTCGCTGCTGCAACAGATATACAGTGAGTGTGAGGGAGCAGAGAGAATTCGGTGACCCTTATCCTGAAAGAACGAGGCAGGTTATTGATGGTTGTGCTGTGTTGCTGGGCATTTCTTCAGACCACAGGTACTGCACTGAGCTGGGTGGTGAGCTCAGACCATGCCAGGTGTGTCTGATAGTGTGAGCCCCTTCTGAGAAGAGAATGGTCCTCCTCTGTACTAGTCCATCCACCAGGACCTCCGTGTCCCTGTCGACAAACTGTGGTGTAATTGCCCCTTATCTGCCATGCTCGGGGTAAACTGTACAAACCAGCTCCGACATCAAAAAAGCTCAACTGTGTGCCCACTGGCCTTTTAAAGATGGCACCAGTGCCAGGGATAACATAATATCCAAGTGTATCAGTGCGATGGTGGGTACCTCCAGTCGTGATGGGTGGGAGAATAAGGCTGGTATTGAATGATAGGGGCACCATGGGGTGGGGGAGGTAGTTAATGAAATGATTTCGATAAGGTAGCACCAGGAAACGAGCTCGACCTTGTGCAGACAATCCCTCTGTCACACTCAATGAAAATGGCACTGAGATAATTTATTGTTCGATTCAGCCCAATGAGACGAAGACACTGTTGAGCCCAATCCCAGTTACAACGCTGCAGCTGCTTGACCAATGCTCTCCATCAAAGAGAAGGAGCTCAACGTCACCTTCCCCTTGGGAAATATGGCAGGGCAGGAGACTGAGGTATCAGTGAGGAAGCACGTTTGGACACATAATCATAATTCTACTAGTTTTAAAATAGAGATGGAAAAGGACGAACTGGGTTTAAAAGATGATGCTCTAAATTGGAGGAAGGCCAATTTTGATGATATTAGCAAGAACTTCCAAACGGGTTTGGAACAGATATTCGCAGTTATGGGGCCAGCTGAGAAAGGGAAACCTTCAAAAATGAGATGTCAAAATCACAGAGACAGTCTATCCCTGTTAGAGTGAAGGGTAAGGCTGGCAGGTGTAAGGAATGCTGGAGGACTGGAGAAATTGAGTGTCAGGTTACAAATAAAAGGGAAGCATATGTCAGGTAGAGACAGAGAGAGAGCAGGAGTCAAGGTTTTTTTCAGTACTCATTCACGGGATGCGGGTATCACTAGTTGGGCCTGCATTCATTACCCAACACAAACACATTGTTGTCGGTCTGGAGTCACATGTAACCTATGCCGGGTAAGGAGTCAGTTGGCTTCCTTCAAGGCCATCAGCGAACCTGATGGGTTTTTCCAAAAATCGAAAATGGATTCATCATCGTCATTTGGCTCTTAATTCCAGATTTAAAGTGACTGTCGAGAAGGGTCTAAAGCCAGTAGGAGTATACATATGAGGGAAATCCGGAGGCCATAAAGGGGACATGAGATAGTTCTGGCAAATAGGGTTAAGGAGAATCCAAAGGGACTCTACACATACATTAAGGACAAAAGAATAATTCGGGAGAGTTTTGGGCCACTTAGAGATCAGCAAGGTTGCCGATGTGCAAAACCGCAGGAGATGGAGGCGATACTAAACAAGCATCGTGCGTCAGTATTGACTGTGCAGAAAGACATGGAAGCCAAAGAACTTTGGAAATAAACCGTGACACGTTGAAAAGTGCCTGTATTACAGAGAAGGAGATGCTGGAGTTCGTAAAGCCCGTAAAGGTGGGAAAATCTCCAGGACCTGATCAGATGGACCCTAGAACACTGTGGGAAGCGGGTGAAGTGATTGATGGGCCCATTGCTGAGATATTTGTATCGTCAATTGTCACAGATGAGATGCTGGAAGATAGGAGGCTTGCGAACTTGTTGCGATTACTGACAATGTTTAAGAAGGATGGTAAGGAAAAGGTAGTGAGCCTGACTTCAGTGGAGGGCAAGTTGTTGGTAAGGATTATGAGGCACAATGTTTGCACGGATTTTGAAAAGCAAGGACTGATAAGTGATAGGCAACATGTCACGAAGCATGGAAAGTTGTGTCTCACTGAATTGACTGAGTATGTTTTAAGAAGTGACTAAGAGGATTCATTGAGGCAGAGGTGTATATTGTTGGTATGGACTTCAGTAAAGCATTTGACAACTTTCTGCATGGTAAGTTGGTTAACAAGTTTAGTTCATATGGAATACGGGGAGAACTAGCCATAGGTATACAGAATTAGCCCGAAGGCAGGAGACAGAGGGTGGTGGTGAAGGATTGTTTTTCGAACAGGAGAGTTGTGACCATTGGTGTGCTCCAAGGATTGGTACTGGATCCGCTACTTTTCACTATTCACATAAATCATTTGGATGTGAACATTGCAGCAATAGTTGCTAAGTTTGCAGCTGAAACCAAAATCGATGGTGTAGTGGAGAGCAAAGAAGGTTTATGTCAGAGTACAATGGGATCTTGATCAGATGGGCACATGGGCTGAGAATTGGCAGATGGTTTTTAATCTAGATAAATGGGAGGTGCTGCATTTTGGAAATGCAAATCAGGTCAGGACATATATATATACTTAATGGTAAGGTCCTGGGGAGTGTTGCTGAACAAAGAGATCTTGGAATGCGGGTTCATAGCTTCTTGAAAGAAGAGTCGCAGGTAGATAGGATTGTGCAGAAGGCATTTGGTATGCTTGCCTTTATTGGCCAGTGCTTTGACTATTTGAATTGGGTGGTTATGTTTCTGCTGTACAGCGCATTACTTTGGCCACTTTTGGAGTACTGCATTCAATTCTGGTCTCCCTCCTTTTGGAAATATATCGTGAAAATTGAAGAGAGTCAGTAAAGGTTTACAAGGATATTGCCAGGATTGGAGCTATAGGGAGCAGTAGCGTGAAGAGCATGTATAGGGTGTATAGCCAAGGTCTTTTTCCCTAAAACTAGAGGGCATCTATTTTCGATGAGAGAGAAAAGATTTAATAATGACCTAAAGAGCTACTTCTTCCCACAGAGTGTGGTGCATGTGTGGAATCAGCTGCCAGAGGAGGTGGTGGAGGTTTTTACAATTACGACTTCTAAATGGAATTTGGATGGGTACATTAAGAGAAAGGGTTTACATCAATATTGGCCAAATGCTGGCAAATGTGATTAGTTTAATTTGGGATATTCCATCAGCATGGACGACTTAGTCTGAAGCGTCTTATTCCGTGCTGTACACCTCCGAGACTCTAACTCTATCTGACCTTGCACCAATATCGTATTAATTCATCATTCCCGGACATACTAACCTATATTGCTAGATATGATCGAAATGTCTTCAATTCAGCATTCTGAAGCCTGCAAACACATCCTTCCATAACACTGACTCAGAGTCTCTCTCCCTTTGTCTATTTCCCAAATCCGTCCCATTTGTTGGTGTTTAAACTGCTTCCCCAGCATCCAGTTTTAATAGTCCAGTTTTAATGTGAATATCTGCCGTATATCTTTTCCTGCCCTTGAATGTTGCTCACCCAAGAGCATCAGCTTCCAACACTAAGAAGCTTAGAAACAATGTTCAAAATGCATTGCTTGCTTGCAAGCAGCAGTGAGAGTGGTGGAGCAAGAACGTTGTTCTGGGTCGCTGCTGCAACAGATATACAGTGAGTGTGAGGGAGCAGAGAGAATTCGGTGACCCTTATCCTGAAAGATCGAGGCAGGTTATTGATGGTTGTGCTGTATTGCTGGGCATTTCTTCAGACGGCAGGTACTGCACTGAGCTGGGTGGTGAGCTCAGACCATGCCAGGTGTGTCTGATAGTGTGAGCCCCTTCTGAGAAGAGAATGGTCCCCCTCTGTACTAGTCCATCCACCAGGACCTCCGTGCCCCTGTCGACAAACCGTGCTGTAATTGCCCCTTATCTGCCATGCTCGGGGTAAAATGTACAAACCAGCTCCGACATCAAAAAAGCGCAAATGTGTGCCCACTGGCCTTTTAAAGATGGCACCAGTGCCAGGGATAACATAATATCCAAGGGTATCAGTGCGATGGTGAGTACCTCCAGCCGTGATGGGTGGGAGAATAAGGCTGGTATTGATTGAGAGGGGCACCATGGGGTGGCGGAGGAAGTTAATGAGATGATTTCGATAAGGTAGCACCAGGAAACGAGCTCGATGGGTACATTAAGAGAAAGGGTTTACATCAATATTGGCCAAATGCTGGCAAATGTGATTAGTTTAATTTGGGATATTCCATCAGCATGGACGAGTTAGTCTGAAGCGTCTTATTCCGTGCTGTACACCTCCGAGACTCTGACTCTATCTGACCTTGAACCAATATCGTATTAATTCATCATTCCCCGACATACTATCCTATATTGCTAGATATGATCGAAATGTCTTCAATTCAGCATTCTGAAGCCTGCAAACACATCCTTCCATAACACTGACTCAGAGTCTCTCTCCCTTTGTCTATTTCCCAAATCTGTCCCATTTGTTGGTGTTTAAACTGCTTCCCCACCATCCAGTTTTAATAGTCCAGTTTTAATGTGAATATCTGCCATATATCTTTTCCTGCCCTTGAATGTTGCTCACCCAAGAGCATCAGCTTCCAACACTAAGAAGCTTAGAAACAATGTTCAAAAAGCATTGCTTGCATTTTCTTTGACTTCCCAGTGTCCTGCCCTGTGCTCCATGTTGGATAGTGGGGTTTTAGCAGTTTTGAGTCACACCTTTGTAACTTGCTCTGTGCCTAACCATTGAAAGCCTGCTCTCTGCTGCTGCTCTGCTGCTCATGTACTCAGTAACATGTTAGTGATTTAGACCAGGCTTCTCACTTGCATTTGACTGACATTTGACTTAACTCTAGTTTTTGTACGTTCGTGGAAATGCTGGGGCTGATTTCATGGAGGCTGTGTTTTAAGCTGCTGTGGAAATTCATGAAGACCAGAGGCTTTGGTGACCCAACTCTGGATGAAACATGGTGACTGTAGTTGCAGCATCTGGATCTGCAACATGATCAACAAATAGAGCAGAAGCTGCAGAGAGGGGAATCTCTGTAAAATGGGATGAGGGAATAACAATCAGATCAGCCATGGTTTTGAAAAACGTTGGAGCAAGATTGAATTGCTCACTAATGCAACTTATTCAGATATTCCTGTAACAAGCCAATTTCCCTTTTCTCCCAGTGTCCCAGACTGGTGGGTAGTGAGTCGCCTCCTCCTGTTCCTGGGGAACAGAAATCTGGGAGGAGAAAGTGAGGTCTGCAGATGCTGGAGATCAAAGTTGAAACTTTATTGCTGGAACAGCACAGCAGGTCAGGCAGCATCCAGGGAACAGGAGATTCGACGTTTCGGGCACAGGCCGAAGAAGGGCCTGTGCCCGAAACGTCGAATCTCCTGTTCCCTGGATGCTGCCTGACCTGCTGTGCTGTTCCAGCAATAAAGTTTCAACAGAAATCTGGGGCCTCACTAGCCTCCAGATTTCCCTTTTTCCCAGTCCCAAACAATTGAGTGTCTACCTCCTGTCCCTGTGTTCCAGTCTCGAACAGTTGAAAGACTGTCTCCTGTCTCTGTGTCCCAGTCTCGAACATTTGAAAGACTGCCTCCTGTTCTTGTGTCCCAGTCTCAAGCAGTTGAGTGCCTACCTCCTGTATCTCCCTGTTCCTGAGCAGCAGTTTCAATGCTCTGAATGAAAGGTTAAGAAAGGACTTGATAACAGGGAATTTCAAACTTGGAGCAGCATTGCACAAAGGTATCTAGAAATTTCTCCACCAAACATTTTATACAGCTGTTACTTTATTCCTGTCTCCTTTTATAAACAGGGTGGAACATATACAACAGTGCAGTGTTCCGACAATACTCCCACATACAGGGAAGACAGGTTATAAAGATTGAAAGATTTGTGGTCTATCCCTCAGCAACCCTCATCCATTCCATCAAAACCAAGTAAATGTTCCCTTTTATTGTGTTATGTAAAATGATGTAAGGAACTGATTAACTGAACATGTTTGTTTGGTGACTGTGACTAATGTCAGTCTCCATGGATTCTAATTATCCCAGTGGAGGGTTTCCATCTTTTCATGATAAATGTGCTCCATTCAATATGTTATCCCATAGTATGGGCGGGAGTAACACTGATAGCACTAACTGGGATCGACTGCTCCAGAGAGAGAGAGAGAGATCAGAAATTGAGAACATTGGACACGGGAAAGTTCCAACAGTAGATCAGAATCTGAGAATGTTATACTGGAATGTTCCAACAGTGGATCAGAATCTGAGAACATTCGACTGGAATGTGCCAACAATGGACAGGA
>NW_025211158.1:15461-17275 GCF_004010195.1 Chiloscyllium plagiosum
CATATTATTGGTGGCCGTTAACATCGCGGATCAAATATGCACTTTACATTATTCAATGTTTTTATTATCCTATCCTGGCTATTGTTGGTGTCCCTGGTAAGTTTCACTGTCGATATATTATTTGCATTAACCATGTGCGACTGTATTACTGTTCTTTTCATTTACTCTACTCTGTAAGTATTCACGCTCCAAACCACAACAAACAACAGTGAACCTGTTCATTCTTTCTCTCCTTCGTTAGTTCTGGCACTGAGCCTTGTTGGTTGACCTACTCACGTTCGGGTATGAACCAGGATTCATTGCATCACTGCCCTTGCTATTTAAATATTGAGAGCTTGGAGGTCACTGTCTTGTGTTCTGGATGCATACTCCATTTCCTTCCTCTGACACCATCTCATCCCTGGCCAATAACTGAGGCTGAAACAGACGAGTCACAACTACGGTGGTCCCTTTGACCACAAACTGATTATTGACACTATATCCTGACCATTCCTAATTTTAACTATTGACAACTGCAGATTATACTTCACTGGTTTATCCCATCTGCTGTTTGAACCTTCATTTGAAACAGAGTCTTAATAAAGCCAATGATCTGCTGCTGCTTAACCAAATCTGAGTCGGTATTCCATGGCTTTTATCTAAACGCAGACCAAAATCCCATCATTCCTGTACGGATTGCTTTATATTGTTGCTGGGTCTGGCAACGCCTTTACTTTAATATTCACAAGCACGGCGTCACCTCTGTTTATGACACGGTCCTCAGTCTCCCTCTGTTAATGACAAAAAGCCCTGTCAGTTGTTCACATTTAAGCTGATTTCCTCTATGTCTATTCTCTCTCAAATAGCAATTTACAAATCTACTGCCACCAACACACACATACACACTCACACACATACACAAACAATCTCTTGCCTTATATTTCGGCAGTGGAGATACAGAGCCATACATTTGTGGGAGTCCATTTGCTGTCACTCACTGCATGGGTTACAAATCTTCCCGTGCAAGACATTTCTGTAGTGCAAGTATAGTAGCAATATACTGGCAAAGGTTTGCAATGGTCCCCATGCTGGGCAGGTAGACAGTTTATAGAGTAGTCCACGAGCATGGTGTGCATAGCTTGCCATTCTGGCTGGTCCCAGTTTATGGTGCCTGGGATGGTTCTGTGAGGCAGATTCACAATTTGATGTAACTAACCATTTCAACGGATCTGGCAGTAATTTTATTGAATGCTCTCATTCTTGTGATTGGACCCACCATTGTCTCACTTCTCCAGTTACTCCCACTCCCCTGTCTCCTTATCCATATTTTCACAACATGTTATCAGTTAATTAATTATTTGTTTTTCTGTACCTTTCCCTGGCGTTGTTTTTTTTGGCTCCCGAGTGTATCGAGTGCTGGCATTGTGAAGCTCAGAAACAATTAAATGGCATGTGGCGGGCTGTTTCTCCAAGTTGTAAAGGGGGTCCCAGCAGTATTGAGATACGTCTTTGAAACTTGGTCTGTGCCTGACCACTGAAAGCCTGTGTTTGTCCCTCTTACATGATTGTGCGGTTGATCACATGAGAAACATTCTCAAGTAACAGGTCTTTTACTTGGAGCTGAGGGGCTTCTGACTGACTCCTGTTATGGAAAGGTTAGTGGAGGGGCTGGGGATGGTTTTCTGGAGGTTGTACTGTGAGCTGCCTCAGATATTCAGGGAGACCTGAGGATTTGGTGACCCAACTCTGGATGGAGCATGGGGAGTGTAGTTACAGCATCGGAGTCTGCAACATGAACAACAGATGGAGCAGGGACTGCAGAGAGGAGAAGCTCT
>NW_025211158.1:17394-19737 GCF_004010195.1 Chiloscyllium plagiosum
CTCACCCTCACTCTCTCACAAACACACACACTCTCTCTCCATCCCACAGACACTCCAAATTGTTTTCAAACACACACACGCACGTGCACGCAAACACACAGACACATCGACACACACACACACACATCTAAAATGTAAGATGAATTTTCATTTGCTGGCTTTTATTTCAAGATGCATTATATTTTCTCAAAAAATATACAATTTGTAGACAGTCAGTCAATGTGATATTTTATGAACTCCTACTTTGGACATAAACCCAGTCTGATTCCAGGTGAAGACACATACAGACCCCAAACAAGACCGCATGCCTAAAATACGTTGTCTTACTGGAAGGGTCACCTCCTTTACATTGATAATACCTGAAGGTATCTCCAGGCAGGAGTTGAAAGGAACTCTGGAATTTGCATATTCATCAATCAAAACCTGCATCTCCATTCTAACCGAATTAAGATTTAGCAGCCATCTTCGATGTGATCAATTCATGTGCATGTTTTATATAAGCCTTTTATCTCTTCCTAATAAATTTTGTGCCTAAGGTCTTCTCTCCCTAACACCTGACGAAGGATCAGGACAATGAAAGCTTGTGTCTTCAAATAAACCCATCAGTCTATAACCTGGTGTCATATGATTATTGACCTTACTCAACCCAGTCCAAAGCTCGCACCTCCATATCATAGTTTTTATTGGTTAGCCAATTCTCTCTCCAAACAAATAAATTGTCCCAACCCCATGTGCTCTTGTCTTGCATATTAATCTTTCGTCAAGCATGTTATGCATTGCCTTCTTGAAGTCCAGATATAATACATCTTTCAGGTCCCCCTTATTCAACTTGTTTGTCACACTTCTTAATACCAAAAAGATAGGAAAATCATTCAAACATGATTTATCCTTAATACAATCATGTCGACTTTGATGGACCGTGGTTTGACTTTCAAAGTCTCCTGTTGTTAATTCGTTAATAACAGATTTGAACAATTTAGCTTTAGTCCCAATCGTTTGCTCATACCTTTCCACTCCCGAGTTAAGTTGGTTATTCTAAGTTCTTCTCTTTTCATAACCTCGACAGTCCGTTTCAATTCCTGTGAAATAGGCACGAGGCTGTGAAAGATCGGCTCCAATTGCTGTGTGAGGGGCCTGGGTGGCTGATTGGACTCATTCTGTTCCTACTTGACACACACGATGGGCTGAATGTCCTCCTGGTGTTCCTATACTATAGCTTCGATGTCTTGCATGTCCTGCGCCTGTTCCTGACCAAGCCACTTCAGATACCATCGTCCTCATCCTGTTGCACAATGACAAGTATGGAGACTTATGGAGTCTCCCTGCTGTTATGCCACATTTAGAGTGTTGAATTTAGCAGGCAAGTTGCGTTGTCCACAGTAGGTAGTTCAGTGGTTAGTACTGCTGCCTCCCAGCACCAGAGATCTGGTTCAGTTTCAGTCTCGGGTCACTGTGTGTGTGGATTATGCACATTCCCCCTGTGCCTGCTAGGGATGGCTGTCAGGTACTGCAGTTTCCTCCCAAAGTCCCAAGATGTGCCAGTTAGGTGCATTAGTCATGGAAAATGTTAGGTTGCAGAGATTGGGTTGGGAAGGGGGTTAGGGAGTGGGGTTTGTATGGGATGGCCTTCGGGGGATCAGCGTGGAGTCGATGGGTCAAATGGTCTGCTTCCACACTGTAGGGATTCTATGATTAACACCTTCATTGCAGGAATCAGTTGAGGGAATAATATCTGAGTTAATACCAACACCCTTTCTTAGTGAGGAGATTCAATCTGTGCACATTATTCCAGAAGTGATCTCATCCCTGTACAGCAGCAGCCACACTTTACCAGCTTGTTGTAAGGTTCCCACTCAGGTTAGAGCAGGATCAGCTGTCACGGGAATGCACAATGTTGTTGAAAATGAATGGTGTGCTGACCTTCATTTCAGGATGATTTGAGTCCAGGAGTAAGGGCGCCTTACTGAAGCTGTACAGGCCCTTGGTGAGACCCCATCTTGAACATTGTGCAGTATTGTGTGCAGCTTTGGTCTCCATACCTAATAAAGGGAGAGCAGCGAAGGATGACCAGACTGATCTCTGGGATGACAGGCTTGTTGTGGCAGAGTTTGGGGCGACTGAGCCTGTATTCCATGAGGTTTAGGAAAATGGGTGAACTATATAAAACTCTGACATGGCGAAACAGATTGGAAGCAGGGATGATAATTCCCCTGGGTGGGATGTCCAAAACACGGGCTCACTGTGTTGGGTACAGACAGGCCAAAGTGAGTTGAGATGAGACTAAATGTCTGCACTCAGAGACTATTGAACTTGGGGAATTATTTCCCTGATCAGGCTGAGAAA
>NW_025211158.1:21176-22000 GCF_004010195.1 Chiloscyllium plagiosum
AGAAAGCTTTAGGGTTCTCCTTTATTCTATTTGCTAAAGACTGCTCGTGTCCTCTCTTTGCTCTTCTTAATTCTTTCTTTAAATCCTTCCTAGCTGATCTGTAACTCTCCATCACCTCATCTGAACCATCTTACCTCATCAACACATAAGCCTTCTTCTTCTGCTTAACAAGAGATGCAATTTCTTTAGGAGTATGGATTCTTCCTGAAGAAGGGCTTATGCCCGAAACGTCGATTCTCCTGTTCCTTGGATGCTGCCTGACCTGCTGCGCTTTTCCAGCATGCAATTTCTTTCGTAAACTACGGTTCCCTTACCTTATCACTTCCTCCCTGCCTGACAGGGACACACCTATCAAGGACATGCAATATATGTTCCTTAAAGCAGCTCCACATTTCCATTGACTGCATTTTTGCTAATCCATTCAATGCATCCTAATTCTTGCCTAATTGCATTATAATCGCCTTGCCCCATTGATAACTCTTGACCTGTGACATGTACCTATCCCTTTCCATCGCTAAACTAAACGTAACTGAATTATGGTCACTTTCTCCAAAGTGCTCACCTGCACCTAAATCAAACACCTGGCCTGGCTCATTCCCAAGCACCAGATCCAGTGGGGCCTCCCCTCTTGTCGGCCCTTTGACATAGTGTGTCAGGAAACCCTCCTGTACACATTGGACAAAAACTGATCCATCCGACATACTAGAGTTACAGCTAACGATAGTGAATGGAATGTAGCAGGACTTTGCAAATGCATACATCATGTATGTGACCATTCAACATTCTTATGTCCAACAGAGGCAGATACGTGCTTTTTCCCATCA
>NW_025211159.1:0-4308 GCF_004010195.1 Chiloscyllium plagiosum
TTTTGATGTCATCTGCAAACTTACAAACTATACTTTCTATATTAATGTCCAAATCATTAATATGAATGATTAAAAAGCAGTGATCCCAGTCCTGATGCTTGTGACATTGGTCATAAGCCTTCTGTCCAAAGAGCAACCCACTGTCTCCTACCTTCAAGCCAATTTTGGCTAGCTCCCCCTGGATCCCACGTTATCTATCCTTACTAACCAATCTACTGTGCAGAACATTGTTGAATGCTTTGCTCAAGTCTATGTAGACCACATAACTGCGCTCTCTTCATCAATCTTCTGTGTCACCTCTTCATAAAATTCAGTCAAGTTAGTGAGACATGATTTCCCACGCACAAAGCTATGTTGACTATCCCTAATCAATCCTTGGCTTTCCAAATGCATGTAAATCTTATCCCTCAGAATCCCCTCCAACAACGTACCCACTACTGACTTAAGGCTGATCACTCCATAATTCCCTGGCTTTTCCTTCCATCCTTTCTTAAATAATGGCACCACATTGGACAACCTGTAGTCTTCCAACACTTCACCTGTGGCTGTCAATAATATAAGTATTTCAGCAAGGAGCCCATCAATCTCTTCGCTAGCTTCCCACACAGTTCTAGAAAACACCTGATCAGGTCCCTTTATATGTTTTAAGACTTCCAGCACCTCCTCATTTGTAATATGAACTCTTTCAAAACATCACCTTTATTTCCCCAAATAGACTAGATTCCATGTCATTCTCCACAGTAAATATGATGTGAAATATTTATTTAGTAACTCACCCCGTCTCCTGTAATTCCACAAGTATATGGCCATGTTGATATTGAAGGGGCCCTATTTTTTTCCTAGTTACTCTTTTCGCCTTAATATACTTACAGGATCTCTTTGAATTTTCCTTAACTCTAATTGCCAGAGCTATATCATGTTCCCTTATTGCTGTCCTGCACTTCCTGATTTCCCTTTTAAGTATACTCTTTCTGCCCTTATACTCCTATAGGGATTCACTTGATCCCAGTTCTTTCTACCTGATACAGAGTATATACTCCCTTCTTTTTCTTGGCCAGGGCCTTAATTTCTCGAGTCATCCAGCATTCCTTATATCTACTAGCCTTGCCCTTTGCACTAACAGAAACATTCTGTTTCCGAACTCTAGTTATCTCATTTTTAAAGACCTCCCCCCATACCTGCATACAGTCTCTCCCAATGGAAAGTTCCTGTCTAATACCATCTAAACGGCCCTTAGTTCAATTTAGAACGTTAACTTTTTGATCAGTTTGATCCTTTTCTATAACTGGTTTAAGACTAATAGAATTATGATCACTTGCCCCAAAGTATTTCCTCACTGATGCCTCAACCACTTGCCCTGCCTTATTTTCCAATAAAAGGTCAAGTATTGCTCCATTTCGAGTAGGAATATTCACATATTGAATAAGAAAACTTTCTTGTATGCACTTAACGGATTCCTCCCCAACCAAGCCCTTAACACATTATGACAGTCCCAGTCTATGTTTAGAAAGTTAAAATCCCTTCCCATTACAACCCTATCATTCTTACAGACATCTGTGATCTCCTTATATATTTGCTTCTCAATTTTCCACTGATAGTTTGGGAGCCTATAATATAATCCCAACAAGGTGATCATCCCTTTCTTATTTCTCAGTTTCACCCATATATCTTTACTGGGTGATCTCCCAGGAATATCCTCCTTAAATACAGCATTATTGTTACCTACCCCTAACCAAAAACACCATTCTTTCTCCTCTCTTGCTTCCTTTTCTATCATCTTAAAGCACCTATACCCCGGAAGATTAAACTGCCAGTGCTGTCCATCCCTGAGCCATGTTTCTGTAATAGCTAAGATAACCCAGTCCCATGTTTCCAATTTGCCTTACCAGTAAATGCAGATTAATTTTTCAGTCTTACCTCATTTCTACCAAGCTCTAGTCTGCCTTGAATATTTGACTTGCTCCCTTTATGTACTGTATTAGCCTCAGGCTTTTATCTTTTCTCACTGTCACTTTGGCTCCCATTCTCCCTCCCCCCTCCTCCTGCCCTTACTACTTTAAAGACTCCTGAGTAGTATTAGTAAATCTCCCTGCAAAGATATTGGTCCCCTTCCAATTCATGTGGAACTCCTGCCTCTTAAACAGGTCATTTTTACCACCAAAGAGTTCCCAGTGGTCTAGAAATATGAATCCTTGCCCCTCTGCACCATTTCCTCAGCCATGCATTCATCTGCTCTAACCTCCAAAACCTATTCTCACTAACAACTGGCACCAGTAGTAGTTCAGATATTATTACCCTCAAGGACCTACTTTTTAACCTTCTGAAGGACCTCATCCATTTCTCTACTTATGTTGTTGGTACCAAAGTGCACAACTACCTCCTGCTGACCATTCTCCCCTTTCAGAATATTCTGCACTCTCTCCGGGACATCATTGATCCTGGCATCAAAGAGGCAACATACCATCCTGACATCTTGTTGACAGCTGCTGAAACATCTGTGTGTGCCCCAGAGTAGAGAGTTCTCTATTCAATCAATCGCTTGGAACAAGACATACCTCTCATTACAGTACAGCCAATCATGGCACCAGAAACCTGGCTGCCAGTGCAATACTTCCGTGAGAGGGTATCCACCCCCTATAGTATCCAAAGCGGTATACCTGTGTGAAATAGGGACAGCCACAGGAGACTCCTCTACTATGTGGCTACCTCTCCTACATTGTTGGTGGTCAACCATTTACCTGACTGTATCCGCATAGATAAAAATCTTTTAAAAGCTGGGAATATTAGGGTTTGGAATGCTTTGCCTGAGAGTGTAGTGAATGTAGGTTTAACTGAGAGTTGAGAATTCATTCAGTTGAGAATATGTTCAAAATGGAGTTTAGCTGTTATTTTAAAAGGAACAACATGCAGGGTTTACAGGCAGGAGAACAGCACAAGTGAAAGGATCATTCAGACAGCTGATATAGACACTATGTGCTGAATGATCTCCGTCTGTTCTGTGATTTTGTAATATCAGCAAAGACTTCAAAATTACAGGGAAGTGGTAACAATGAAAGTAGCTAAAACAAAACAAAACTGAATAAAGAGGAAGTCAGATATAACATTTATTTCTGTACCCTGTTGAGAAAAATATCAGTAAGAATTTGACATAAATCCTGCAGATATATGTGGTAAGAACCTGTAGACAAAACATAAGTTTTATCAGAAAACGTACAAAATCTTTCAATGAAATGCTGATTTCTGTGGACAAAACCCACTTTTTCATGAAAAGCTGGATTCTTAATTTATGTAAAAATCAGAGAAAGAGAGAAAAATATCCAGAACCTTCTCATCTAAGATTCACCCATTCCATTCTCCGTTTGCCAGCTTATTTCACAAAGAAGGATAAAGTCTCTCTGTTGCAAAGTTGCAAATGTAAAGAACAGATCAAGTACATTACTAACGATTGTTTTTAATTGTCAAGAACAAGAAAAGGAAAGTATAAATGTAAGTACTTTTCCTGTTTTGGAAACACGTTTTATCCATTTATTTTAATAATTACCTTGTCACTTTTCCATTGGATAAAAAAATGTTTTTTCTTGGCCTCTAAATATTATTATATGAATGGTTATTAATAAGTAGTAATTATTATTTAAGGTTTACAATACTTCATATGAACTTATAATTGACCGACCAATGCAGAGCTGCATAAGTTCTGCCTCAATTTCAGATGCACTCCTAAAACTGGCCAAAGAGTAAATGAACTCTTGATCAAGAGATATTGCTTGCTTAGTGTTATAGGAATTCGTCTGTGATTGGTGTAAATGTTAATTATTTTAGAAATAGCTGCTCTATCTGGAATCACCATTAATGTTGAATGAGGATGCGAAAAGGAAATGAGATTATGGGTTGAAGGAAAATTGGGAGTCTACCATGAAGCCTCTAGAATAGTTATTCTGCTCTGTATAGGAACTGGACATGTGCAAAATGTAGGACTTTTTTCTGTTTTGTGTTATCAGTGCACAGTGATTCCACTCTAGCATGACATGGTTTGTTAGATTTGGTCTTGAGTGGAGAGTTGGGAGTGGGGGCAGGGTGTCACAAGTTGCTTCATGGAAAACAATAGAGATCAGGTCTTCACATACAACCTTCAGACGTTTGCTGTTCAGAGCTGACCGCAATAATCAAGATTGGGTTTGAGCAATGCTCCGTACAACTAAAGTGTACATTGTATTCCAGTATTTTTTTGACTGTAGTATTTTATCAATTTTTTATTTGCCTTTTTCATCATCTTTTTATCAGAGTTTAATGAGTTGTTTGTATAGACAC
>NW_025211159.1:21374-22000 GCF_004010195.1 Chiloscyllium plagiosum
TGGAGGGAGGGGAGTGAGGGCGAGGGAGGAGGGAAGTGAGGGCGAGGGGGGAGGAGAGTGTGGGCGAGGGGGCATGTGTCGGAATACATTAGGATTGGGTGGGGGTTGTGGCGAGTGAAAGTTGGATCTAAGCAAAGGTGGAGATTAGGGTTGTGGGCAGTTGAAAATAATGAGTGAGGACATGGGTGTTAAGAGTGACAGAATACTAGGATGGGAGACCTGAGGAGTTATGTGCTGTGATGAGTGAAGTTGCATGAGAAGAATGCCTATTAGGGGAAGCAAGTGCGGTAGAGTCAGGTGGCAGTGAGAGAATGGAGTGGGGGGAGTGAGGAAGGGTGAGAGCAAACACTAAGGGATGAGCTGCCAGCGGAAGTGGTAGAGGTTTGTACAATTGCAACACTTAAAAGGCACCTGGATATGTATATGAATAGAATGGGGTTAGAGGATATGGGTCCAGTGCTTGAAAATAGGATTAGTTAGGATATCTGGCATGGATGAGTTAGACCAAAGGGTCTGTTTCCATGTTGTACATCTCTATCGCTCCAAGCCCTGGATGATGATAGCCTGGAAGATGGACTACAGAACTAAGGATTGGGATACCTGGCAAGTGGATTGCAGGACTGGGG
>NW_025211160.1:0-1236 GCF_004010195.1 Chiloscyllium plagiosum
TTCTCCCTGATTGTGTAGTAACAAGATCAAAGAAACACAAGCTAAAGGATGATACAGCTGATTGACCGGTAGACATGCTGCCTATTCTCTTTGATAATCCACTGTAGACTCAAACAATTGAAGCACAACACGAGTCTTATTTGATAATTCTCCCTGATTGTGTAGTAACAAGATCAAAGAAACACAAGCTAAAGCAAGAGGTATCAAAAGACACAGATAAGGAGCTGAAGCAGCATTGTCAGAGACCTTTTGATCATTTATGTGGCACAGAACACAAGCAAACACGTAAACATTAAAGTTCTTAAGGCAATCTAAGCTAATTGAGTTACAGAAGAAAGATGAGAACTTAAAACAGTTGTGTCAAAATGCATATACCGTGACGGAGAGTGAGTGCATCCCTGTGCGTTATTAGCATTTCTGCCTCGCAGCGCCAGTCACCTGGGTTTGATGCCAGCCTCTAGCGACTGTCTGCATGCAGTTTGCACGTTTTTCCTGCGAATCCTCTGGTTTTCTCCCAGAGTCCAAAGATGTGCACGTCAGCTGAATTGGCCATGCTGAATGGCCCACAATGATAGGTGCATTAGTAGGGAGTCGGGGATTGTTTTGGGTGGGTTACTCATCGGAGTGTCGGTGTTGACCTTTTGGGCCAAACGTCCTTTTCTGCACCGTAGGGAATCGAATCCAACCTAAACTAATCAAATAACAACTCATGTCTCCAAATGGAAATGGAGATGATCACACATTCAAGCAATTGATGAATGAGCTGATGTTCATCAGAATGTTTTGCATGTAAGGGATCGAAAGGAGGTGCTACAAGTGACTCATGAGTCCGTTTTGGAGGCCAGTTTGCGATGAGGGAAACAAAGACTGAAATATAATATAAAAAGTACTGGCTGGGACTACACAAAGAGGCAGTTGAATTTTGCCAAACATGCAATACATTTCATCGAATCGGATAACGACAGACAGTCATAAAACCTGCACCTTTAAGACCTATTGCAGCATTTGATGAACCTTTGAGTCTTGATTGTTGGGTAGGTCGCCAAACTAAAACTAAAGCTGGGAATAAGTACTTATTAACAATAATGGATGTGACGACTAAATTCCCAGAGGCAATCATATTATGCAAAATCACAGCTAAAAGGGTTGTAAAAGAATTAATGTTTTTTTTAAATAGATACGGGGTATCAATAGAGATCCAGTCAGATCCAAACTAATCAAGGACGTTATGGATAG
>NW_025211160.1:19680-22000 GCF_004010195.1 Chiloscyllium plagiosum
CTGCTGATGGGCAATAAATGTTAGCTCCTCCAGAAATGCTGACTTCCCACAAAACGAACATAAATTGGGCAGATATCTTTTCCCTAGGGTGGCCGATTTCAAGACTTGGAGGCATATTTTTAAGGTGAGAGGAGAAAGATTTTAAAAAGCCATGAGGGCCAAATTTTTCTTACACCGAGAGTGGATTGTGTGTGGAATGAACTGCCAGAGGAAGTGGTGGATGCGGGTACAGTCACAGTGTTTAAAAGACATTTAGATAAGTCCATGAATGAGAAATGTTTGGAGGGATGTGGGCCAAGCACAGGCTGGTGGGACTAGTTTAATTTGGGATTATGGCCAGCATGGACCAAAGGGTCTGTTTCCATTCTGTATGATTCTATACATAAATGTATATGAGAGGAAGGTGAATGGCACTTACATTCTTTAAACAACCTTTAATTTATCTTGTTTTGATCTGCAGGGAAGTCAAGGGTTATGGGTCAGGTAGAAAAGTGCAGCTGAACCCACGATCAGTTCAAACAGCAGGTGTGAGGGTTCACTCCTAGCCAATTTCTTATGCTCTTGTGTTCACATGAGGGTGAAAGATGGATAACACTCATTCACAGAAAAAAGGCATCACTGGCCAGGTCAGCATTTATTGCCTATCCTGAATTACTAGAGGGCAGTTACAAGTCAACCATGTTGTTGTGGTTCTGGAGTCACATGTCAGCCAGACTAGGTAAGGATGGCAGATTTCCTTCCTTATAGGACATAAGTGAACCAAATGGGTTTCCCCCAATAATCAATGGCTTCATGATCATCATTGGATTCTTTCCAGATTTTTATTGAATTCAAATTCCATCATCTGCTATGGCAGGGTTCAAACCCAGGTCCCAGACCATTACCTGGGTCACGGATTAACAGTCCAGCGATAATACCATGAGGCTGTTACCTCTCCATGATGTGACAGAGTGAGATGAAATGGGGTGGGTGAAAGCACATTAGCAGCAGAGAAACAAACATGGACTTGTTTAATGTGCTGGAAATAATTTGGTCATAGCATCAGCCCAGACTGTGAGATCCTCACAGTTCTCTCCAACGCAATACCATATTTATTGTAACATTCCACAACCCAATAGATTTTTAGATTTATGACAGAACAAGAATTGCTTTGAGTCAAGACACCCAGAGATTTGTCCTCATCATTGCAAGTGCCAAATGCTCAATGATTAACAGACTCTAGATCAATGTAGACCATGCAATATAACTTAGCCAGAGTGCAATGCTATACAATATGAGGCATTAATTCAGATACACAATTTACCACAGCATGCCATAAGATAATAACCTTCACTGTATATACTGCAGCGTCTCAAGAATACAGCTCACCATCACCTTCTCAAGGGCAAGGAATATCCACATCCCATAAATGAATTTTAAAAAAAGATTTTCAAAAATAAACTTCTTTATTCTCTCACACTGGGTGTCACCAATTGGGCCAATATTTATTGGCTTCCCAGAGGGCAGTTAAGAATCAGACATTGCTATGGGTTGGAGTCACAGAGTTCAGGGCAGATTTCCTTCACTCAAAGGACATTATGGAACCAGAACAGGGTTTTACAATTGACACTAGTTACATGATCATCACTAGGCTAGATTTATACAGAGTTCAATTTTTTAACCATCTACCATTTGAACCTATGCCCCTAGTACATTAGCCTGGCGTTCAAGGATTACAAATGCAGTGAAATTACCACAATACACTGCCAGCAATAAATGTTACAAGAGCCGTGAGATTTTACTGATTGGTGATGGAGAGTAACGATGGCGAAAATGACTCATGCGATGGTGAAAAATATGGGGCAGCGTTTACGGGGGCCCAGTGTTAGGGGAGCTTCCTACCCTGAGTATTCCAAGTGAATATTTCCCTTAAAAAAAAGGCCATCTACTCAAAAACGATTTACTGTTGATTTGAACCACCTGACGAGTGGAAACGATAATGCACTGTGCAATCAGTGTTCACAAGGCTTCTTCAAAAGAGCAAGGCTCTAATTAAATAGGAAGAAGGAATCCAGTGATGATTACTGCTTTGCAAAAGCCCCCACCCCCACCCCACCCCACCCCTCTACTCTTTCTTTAAAGGCCACTGTGCTTGATAATAATGTCAGCTTCAGACTGCACCTTGGGTTGCATCACTTTCTGTCTTCTTTGTCAATACCACCCACACTGTTAACGATAAAAAGGTACTTTAAAAGCTGCACAGCAGAGTTCAGAAAGCACCTGTGCATTGAACGTGTTCTGCAGGCTAAAACATAGGGAGACAAGGGGCAGAATCTACTTT
>NW_025211161.1:0-1864 GCF_004010195.1 Chiloscyllium plagiosum
TCTCTCAGATGGTGGGAGACAAACATGACTGTATGAATCATTGTCAGGCCCGATGCTGAATATGTTTATACTTAGAAATTCCTTATAGAATTCACTGGGAAGTCCATCAGGACCAGGCACCTTTTCACTCTGAAGTTGCCTCACAGCTTCCTGCACTTCTTGCTCTGATAATGGGGCATTGAGAAAGGACCGTTGTTCGGGAGTCACACCCGGGAGCTTCAGATCTCTAAGAAAGGATTCCATTTTGGCCTTACCCACCTCACAATTCTCAGACTGATCTAACTTAGTAGAATCTCTGGAACACCACATTAATCTTTTTAGAATCACGTTAGGTTCCCAGACCCTTCCCTAAATCGTTGTAATGGTTTGTGGGCACTTCTCTTTCTGGCAAGGTATGCTAAGTATTTGCCTGGCTTGTCACCATGGCGAGAGGTGCACTGTAGAGAACCTTTATCCATCTTATGAAAACTTCGCCCAGACCAAACCGGTCTAGAGTAGAGAAAAGATACGGCCACTCAACTCAGTCAAATGCCTTCTCTGCATCTAAAGTAATCACCAATCCCTGTATTGACTGCTGTTGGCATACCTGAATTACGTTTAGCAGCCTCCTAATGTTATTGGAGGATCTGCGACCCTTATGAAGACCGTCTGAACCTCTTTAATAATAGAGGGTAACACAATCTCCAGCCTTAACGCAAGAGCCTTAGAGAGGATCTTAAAGTCCACATTTAAGAGCGAGATGGGCCTATATGAAGCACAGTCTACCGGATCCTTCCCTTTTTTAAGGATAAGTGAAATATTGGCCTCTCTCAGAGATGGTGGGAGACAAACATGACTGTTTGAATCATTAAACATATTCAGCATTGGGCCTGAAAATATACTTATAAATTCCTTATCGAATTCACTGGGAAGTCCATCAGGACCGGGCGCCTTTCCACTCTGAAGTTGCGTCACAGTTTTCTGCACTTCTTGCTCTGATAGTGGGGCATTGAGAAAGGACCGTTGTTCGGGAGTCACACCCGGGAGTTTCAGATCTCTAAAAATGGATTCCATTTTGGCCTGTCCCTCCTCACAATTCTCAGACTGATATAACTTAGAGCAGAATCTCTGGAACACCACATTAATCTTTTTAGAATCACATGTTAGGTTCCCAGACCCTTCCCTAATCGCTGAAATGGTGTGTGGGGCACTTCTCTTTCTGGCAAGGAACGCTAAGTATTTGCCTGGCTTGTCACCATGCTCGTATAACCTTTGCTTTGCAAAAGCCAGCTCCTTCTTTGCCGTCTGCGTGAGCATGGAATTTAGTGCAGACCACAGTGCCGTAATCCTCTGTAGTTTGACCAACAAGGGTCTACCAAAATAGGTCTTCTAGGCTGCCTTCAACCGTGCTTCAAGGAGACGTTGTTGCTCACCCTTCTGCCGCTTCACACTTGTGGATTATGAAATAACTAACCCTCTGGCATAAGCTTTAGCAGTTTCCCAGTGAACAGATGAGCTATCAACCAAGCCTATGTTGATATCTAGGAATGCCCGAAATTCCCTGGAGAAATACTCCACAAACTTGCTCTCCATGAGAATAAAGGGGTCCATTTGCCAGAACCTTGAATCCACTGGAACATCCTTAATTTTAACCATGAGGTACACTGGAGCATGATCAGAGATGGCAATATTACCAATCGTACAGGATGCCACCAGATCCAGGGTTACTGCAGGGGTCAGAAAAAAAATCAATCCTCATGTGACATTTGTGCGGATTGGAGAAAAACGTGAAATCCCTACCTGTAGGGTGGAGACACCTCCAGACGTCCACCTAATTCCCCACATAAACCCAATAACTGTTTAGTTTGTGCAGAGGGTATCGAGG
>NW_025211161.1:1961-9044 GCF_004010195.1 Chiloscyllium plagiosum
TTAATCAAATCATTAGCCATAATCTTCTGCAATTACATTTAAATTCCAGAGAGGAGGAACCCGATCGACAAATTGCTGAGCCTTAGTGTCGCAAGGTCCACCAAATATAAAAACGACATAAACTAAAATCACTACATTTAACAAACATACAAAATTATTAAAAATAAAAAACACTAAAAACCAGAAAACAAACCAACATATAAAGCGCCAATAGCGCTGAGTAGGGGAACTCAACCCCTGCCCAGAGGAGGCAACTACCTATCCCAAACTGCCCATAAATAGGCATCTAACCATCTCAACCACCTTTACTTCTCCCAGCTAGAGCCGCATCACAAGCACAAGCTAAAAAGCATAAACACCCCATAGAATATCAATATGAAGAAAAAATCTTTTTTTAAAAAAGGGGGAATAAACACCCCACCCATCGTTTGGTATGTCCTAACTTAGAAATTTAAAATGTACATCTTAACCACAACCAGACATAGTTTGAGCCAAATTATTATCAATAGAGTCAAAAAAAGAGGAAAGTCAAAGCTCCAACCAGATTTCCTCCATTTCTTTTATGGAATGATAAACACATATCCAAGCAACAATATTTATAGATACTACAATTGTTTAAATTAGGTTAGTTTGTCCATAAAGTCTCTTGCCTTCTCCGGTGTGTCAAAGAGATGCACGGATCCATCTAAGGTGATTCGCAGCACTGCCGGATATCTCAGGGAGTACTGAATCCCAAGCTCCTTCAATCTTCTCTTGACACCATCATACAATTTTTGTTTCTGGATCACCACCGCTGAAAACTACTGAAAAAACATGATCTTAGACCCGTCATAAATTAGGGCCTTTGGATCCTTCCCCTGGAGTCTGGAAGCCTCCATGACTCTCTCCTTATCCCAGTAACGATGGAACCGCACCAGGAAAGGACAAGGGCGTTGACGCAGACCCGACCTCCGTGCAGCGACCCAGTGAGCCCTCTCCATCTTCAATCCTCTCAAGCCAGTCTCCAAGTCAAGAAATTGAGGAAGCCAATCTTCAACAAATTCCACAGGCCGCTCACCTTCTTTACCCTCAGGCAGACCGATGATCCGAATGCTTTTTATCCTCCCCCTGTTTTCAAGATCATCCACTTGGTCATGCAAATTACGAACCTTCGTCATCAGGGCTTGGATCTCATCCTTGAATGAACTGGCATCAGCTTCCACCACTGTGACCCTGTGCTCCACCTCATCCGTCCTCTTCTCCAGGTCTCCCAGCTGCTGCTCAAGCTTCTGCAGCATGAGAGAGACTGGAGCCATCTTCTCTTCAATCTGTTTCCCCAACATCTCGCGAGATTTTGAGAGCTGGTTCACCAGGTACTGGAGAATAATCGGCTCCGAGGCTGTTGCAGGCTGAGCTGCAGGCCCGGCCTCAAATGCTCCTCCTCTCTTTTTAGGCATTTCTGGACAGCTGAAGATACAGGTAAGTCATTTTTTAAATGTTTCTTGGGGCTCCGCAATCTTTCCAATGCCCCAAGAAATCCTGATGACCTGGGTTGGTTGGGTTAAAGGACCATCCTGCTCCTGCTACGATGCGAAGCTCTGCAGTGTAATCTTTTCAGAATGCCGCCATCTTAGATCTCCCAAAATGTCTTTTAACTTTGTAATTTTACGAGCCTCTGCCACTTCCTCTGGCAGGTGATTACACATTTATTTTAAAACATTGCCCTTTATGTGCCTTTTTTTTCATATCGTTATTTTTATCGGAAGAAGTAGATTTTTTTTGTAAAATTACAAAAGTACAACCACAATAAACCAACAAAAAACACTACTCTACATATAAAAAAGAAGAAACAACAATGCAAACGAAACACAACTATACTCATGTGCAAACTGAACAAATCAGTGAATACAATAAATAAATAAAACAGCTCAGCACAATGAAACATTAGCTCCTGACCTCCGAGAGCATTTAGTATTACACGTGAACTTATTTGAAATTCTTCCTTCAAGAGCATCAAGTTCACTAAATCAGATTGTCATGGTGACACAAAAGCCCTTGTTAAGGTGGCAGACAAATCTACATCCAGGTAAACCAAAAAGGACTGCCATTTCTTATACAAATTTTCAGCTTTTTGGTGTACCATATTCAAAAGAAAATCCAAAGGAATATGTTCCATAATTAGTCTACACAAACCAACAGACCTGGGAGGCGGTTTTCAGAGATCCAACACATCACAATTCTTTTCCTTGCATGGAAAGTGAGAATATTAAGATCGTCAATAAAGAAAAATTGGGGAGGGCCAGGAGAAGGGAGATAAGGTCTCTCTTAACATTGATCCCCAAGAACCTCTCTATTACTCCTGCCACAGCACTTCAATATCTGCCCGAAGCAAGACCACAGACAAGGAGTGAGAGTACCAATACTTACTTTACACTGAGGACAGAGGGAAGATACTCCCACCTTAAATTTTGTGAGATGCTCTGAGGCCAAATTGGCCGTGTGCAGAATCTTTACCTGTCTGGTATGCGTCTGTTACAGATTGAAATCTTCCTTGCATTTTCACAAATGTCCTCTCATGTCTCCATAGACATCTCAACCCTTAGCTCTCTCTCCCAGAATTCAAAACAGCTCAACGTCTTCTGAAAGATCACTCCCTAATATATGATAAACAGCACTAACATGGAGAGTACTTATAGCATAAAACACCTTCTCCTCTGTAACAGATCTGCAGGAGTCGGTCAAAAGTGTAGTCCTTTTTGAATAAAATCCCTGACCTGAGAAAAAACCGAAAAAGTTCACTCCTAGCCTAACCATATTTATGGGTTATTTGGTCAAAGGACATCATTATTTCACCTTCACATAAATCACCCAGACAGGAGATTCCACTAGCTTCCCAAAGCTTAAACCCAGGGACCATTATCCTCGACTGAAAACCAGGCATACCAGCTACAGGGGTAAGAAAAGATGTTTTGGATATGCTATCCTCACACTGCCGCATTCCACACATGCTTTGACAGTATTTATAATTATCAGATTATGAAAATATTCCAGAATGTCTTCAATTTATCAAAGAACAGCAGGCCAATGAGGGGGAATTTTACCTGGGAAGCCTCAATATCTAGCCATATTGATCCTGATCCTTACAAGCCCAGTCACTAACAAAAGATAAAAGAGCAGTTAGTTGATATCTTTTAAAATTGGGAGGTCCACCCCCCCAACCCATGGGGCAACTGCAATTTAGCCAGCTTAATGAGAGGCCACGGGTGGCACCAGATAAAGGAACTAAACCAGCCATTAAGTCTCTGGAATGTTTGCATAGGAAAAAACTAAGGGGAGCATTCAGAAAGGGTATAGCAAAGACGGAAGGACATTCATTTTAATGAGAGCTACTCAGTCTCACCAGGATGTTGGAAGCACCTCCCATTGCTGAAGAATTTGCTGAATCCTGTCAAGCAAATGGGCGAAATTGGCCTGAAGCAACTGATCAACGACAGGAGTAACAAAGATGTCACATTAAAGAAACCCCACCCCCCCAACCCCGTTAACACGACCTGGTTTGTGGGATAGGGGTCTAGGTCATGGTAGAGCTCTGGGCCTAATATTATTGGCCTCGAAATTGAGTCCAGAGAACTGCAGGGTCCGGACGTGGAAAATGAGGTGTTGTTCATCCAGCCTGCACTGAGCTTCAGTAGAACACTGCAGCAAGCCTGAGACAGAGATGTTGCCCAAAGAATAGGATGGTGTATTAAAGTGGCAGGAAACTGGAAGCTCAGGGTCTTTTTTTCAGGCAGAACACAGATGCTTTGTTTCCCCAGTGCAGAGGAGACCACCTTGTGAGCAATGAATGCAGGAGACTTGATTGTGTAAAGTGCAGGTTATCTGCTGCTTCACCTGGAGGGTGCGTTGGGCCTTTGGATACTGAGGAGGGAGGAGGCAAATGGGCAGGTGTTTTACCTTTGGCAGTTGCTGAGGATGTTGCTGTGGGGCTATGGGTGGTGAAGGAAGAGTGCACCAGGGTGTCCTGGAGGGAATGGACCCTGTGAAGGGTTGTCAAGAGAGGGGAGTGTGTCTGGTGGTGACATCTTCTGCAGGTGGCGGAAATGGTGTCTGATACTTTTCGAGTTGTGGATACTGGTGGGATGGCAGGTTTGGACAAGAGGAACGTTAATGCTATTGTGGCAGAAAAGAGAGGACATGGGGCAGACCCAGTTGAGGGCACTCTCAACGACATTGTTGGGGAATCCTCAGCTGAGGAAGCACGTGCGCATTTCTGAGGCTCCCTTGTCAAAGTTTGCCTTGTCAGAGCACATGGAATGGAGACGGAGAAACTGGAAGAATGGAAAATAGTCTTTACAGAAAGCAGGGTCTGAGGATGTATACTGAAAAAAGTGTTGCTGGAAAAGTGCAGCAGGCCAGGCAGCATCCAAGGAGCAGGAGAATCGACGTTTCGGGCATAAACCCTTCTTCAGGAATCTGAAGAAGGGCTTATGCCTGAAACATCAATTCTCCTGCTCCTTGGATGCTGCCTGACTTGCTGTGCTTTTCCAGCAGCACATTTTTCAGCTCTGATCTCCAGCATCTGCAGTCCTCACTTTCCCCTCTGATGATGTATACTCTATGTAGCTGGGGATGTTGTGTTTATAGTGGATATTATTGGTCAGTCTATCCCCAGAAATGGAAACAGAGATGTCGAGGAAGGGAAAGGAGAAATCAGTAATAGACCAGCTGAAGGTGCGAGTGAGGTAAAAATTGGAAATTGACAGTGTGAGAATGGGGAAGAGGATAGGTGAGTGGGGAAGGTGGGATTTAGATAGTTTAGTCAAGAGAAGGAGTTGCAAATACTGAGAGACTACATTGTATAATCGAAGGTATGTGTTGACCTTACTGAAGTGGTCAATGATGAAAACTGTAGCAGATAAATATCAACTGAAATAACTTTGGATGCTGTAAATAAGAGTTAAAAACAGAAAAGCTCAGCATGTCTGGCAGCACCTGTGGAGAGAAATCAGAGTTAATGTTTCGAGTGGCTCTTCCTCAGAACTGATGATAGCTCAGAAAATGTCAGTTTATATGCAGACATTAGTGTGGGGAACGGGGTTAGGACTATCTGCTAGGTGGGCACAGAGTCCAAAGTCAGAGAAAAGCAGTTGCACAGAAAAAGGAATGGATAACAATCTGGCTCAGAGGGTGTCTAGCTGTTAATGGGGACAGTTTGTGGCTAACAATGGGTTGTGTGTAATACCAGACTCTGTATAATGAGGCCTGGTCAGTCGGGGTTGAAGTAAGGACATGGGAGAGCTCAGACCTTAAAGGTATTGAACTCAATATTGAGTCCGGGAGGCTGCAGAGTCCGAATGAGGCGCTGTTCTTCAGCTTGTTCAGCTTGTGGAGCACTGCAGCAAGCCTGAGACAGAGATGTCAGTCAGGAAACAGGGTGATGAGTTAAAGGAGCAGGCAACTGGAAGCTCAGGGTCTTTTTTACAGACAGAATGCAAATGTACAGCAAAGCGGTCACCCAGTTTATGCATCATTTCCCCAATGTAGAGGAGACCACATTGTGAGCAGCGAATGCAGTAGATTAGATTGAGTGAAGTGCAGAGAAGGCGTTGCTTCACCTGGAGGTCTGTTCAGGCCCTTGAATACTGAGGGGGGGGGGGAGGAAGGAAACGGACAGGTGTTCCACTTTCTGCAGTTACAAGGGAAGGTGCCATGAAGCTTTGGGGGGAGCTGTTGGGAGTGAGGGAAGAATAGACCAGGGTGTCCTGGATGGAACAGTCCCTGTGGAAGGTGGACAAGAGAGGGGAGAGGAATATGTGTCTGGTGGTTGCATCTTGCTGGAGGTGTCAGAAATTATGGCTAATGATCTTCTGGATGTGGATGCTGGTGGGATTGCAAGTAAAGACAACGGGAACCTTATCACTATTGCAGGAGGGAAGAGAAGGAGTGAGGGCTGAAATGCCAGAGATGGGTTAGACCCAACTGGGGGCTCTGTCGATGTGGCGAAGGCGAAGGAATTGGGGATTTTGGATGGCGTTTTTACAAGGGGCAGGGTGGGAAGAGGTGTAATCTAGGTAGCTGTGGGAGTCAGTCGGTTTATAGTATACGTCCCATGTTGAGTCGGTCATTCAGGAATGACATCTGTTCAGACGTAATACCTGGAAGATCCAGGTTCTTAAAGAAATACTCCATCTTTGCCCTCAAAACATTCAGACTGGTACAGTTCAAATTAACATTTCTAAAATGCAGCATTGATCTTTTTTAGAATCACATGTAACCATCCCAGTCTCGTCCCTAATTGAAGTAATCGATCAGGAGGCATTCTTTCTCCTGGCTCGATATGTTAGATACCTGCCCAGCTTGTCACCATGCTCAAACAGTCTTTATTTCACAAAAGAAAGTTCCTTCTTTGCTGTCTGCGTGAGCATGGAGTTCAAGATGGACTAAAGAGCTGTAACCCGCTGCAGCTTAGCCACTGAGGGCCGATCACAATATACCTTCCCTGTTGTTTTTAGCCGTGCTTCAAGCAGGTATTGCTGCTCCCCCTTCTGTCATTTCTGACACTGTCTAACAACATGTTAACATCGAAAAGGAAGAATTCGACTGATCAATTGCTGAGCTTAAACAAAACAAACCTCATGAAGCCTAAAAAATAGAGAAACTAAAACTACTACATATAGCAAAAAAACCAACAAACCGAACACTTAGTGAGGGACTGTACCTCATGCCAACATGGGCACTTACATATCTCAACAACATCTTCATAACTCCTTCTAGTTTGAGCCGCATCCCAGATTCAAGCCAAGAAAGGAAAGAAGAAAAAAGTAATATTAACAAGGAAATTCAAAGTAGGCTCTGCACCCATCCCCAAATATACATTAATACCCATTGATATCAGAAAAAAATTCAACAACACTTTCTTTCAGAAAAGGAGAGAGAGAGAAGAAGAGCCACTATTGTCCACATCCTTTAAATCATCCAGTCTATTTTAAAGCATCCAAACATTTTTTCACTTTTTCTGAAGAGTCAAGGAAGTGCAAAGACCCATCATAAATGAAACAAAGGATACCTCAAGGAATATTGAATACCGAGGTTTCTCAGTCTTCT
>NW_025211161.1:9125-11739 GCF_004010195.1 Chiloscyllium plagiosum
TAACCATCTCAACCACCTTTACTTCTCCCAGCTAGAGCCGCATCGCAAGCACAAGCTAAAAAGCATAAACACCCCATAGAATATCAATATGAAGAAAAAATCTTTTTTAAAAAAAGGGGGAATAAACACCCCACCCATCGTTTGGTATGTCCTAACTTAGAAATTTAAAATGTGCATCTTAACCACAACCAGACATAGTTTGAGCCAAATTATTATCAATAGAGTCAAAAAAAGAGGAAAGTCAAAGTTCCAACCAGATTTCCTCCATTTCTTTTATGGAATGATAAACACATATCCAAGCAACAATATTTATAGATACTACAATTGTTTAAATTAGGTTAGTTTGTCCATAAAGTCTCTTGCCTTCTCCGGTGTGTCAAAGAGATGCACGGATCCATCTAAGGTGATTCGCAGCACTGCCGGATATCTCAGGGAGTACTGAATCCCAAGCTCCTTCAATCTTCTCTTGACACTATCATACAATTTTTGTTTCTGGATCACTGCCGCTGAAAACTCCTGAAAAAACATGATCTTAGACCCGTCGTAAATTAGGGCCTTTGGATCCTTCCCCTGGAGTCTGGAAGCCCCCATGACTCTCTCCTTATCCCGGTAATGATGGAACCGCACCAGAAAAGGACAAGGGCGTTGACCCAGACCCGACCTCCGTGCAGCGACCCAGTGAGCCCTCTCCATCTTCAATCCTCTCAAGTCAGTCTCCAAGTCAAGGAATTGAGGAAGCCAATCTTCAACAAATTCCACAGGCCGCTCACCTTCTTTACCCTCAGGCAGACCGATGATCCGAATGCTTTTTCTCCTACCCCTGTTTTCAAGATCATCCACTTGGCTATTTACTCTGTCTGTGCTCTGCGTGATTATATAAACTTCTGCAAGTCATCCTCAGACTCCAGACCTCCAGGGAAAATAGCCACAGCCTATTCAGCCTCTCCCTACCACTCAAAGCCTCCAATCCTGGCAACAATCTTGGAAAGCTTTTCTAAACATTTCCATCTTTCGATAGCCGTGAGACCAGAATTGAATGTGACTGATTCTTTTTGAAGAAGGAACGAATAGGATTGATGAAGGCGGAGTGGTGGATGTGATCTATCTGGATTTCAGTAAGGCGTTCGACAAGGTTCCTCATGGTATACTGGGTAGCAAGATCAGATCACATGAAATACAGGGAGAACTAGCCATTTGGACACAGAACTGGCTTGAAAGTAGAAAGCCAAACACTTTAACTCCCCCTCCCAGTGCACCAAGGACATGCAAATCCTCTGCCTCCTCCACTGCCAAACTCTAGCCACCCTTTGCCTGGAGGAGGAACACATTATCTTCGGCCTTGGGGACCTCCAACCACACGGGAACAATGTAGATTTCACCAATTTCCTCATTTCCCCTCCTGTCACTTTTTCCCAATCCAACCTTCCAACTGAGCACCGCCCTCTTGAACTGTCCTACTTGTCCACCTTCCTTCACAACTCTCTGCTCCACATTCCTTTTCAAACTATCACCATCACCCCCCAACCTCCATCTACCTATCACATTCCTATCTAGCTTCTCACCAGCCCCACCCATCTCCCATTTATCTCTCAGCCCCCTTGGGCCATGCTCTCATTTCCTGATGAAGAGCTTATGCTCAAAACGTATGTTGCCTGACTGGCTGTGCTTTTCGAGCACCACACTTTTTGACTCTAAACTCCATCATCTGCAGTCCTCACTTTCTGCTTTAAACCATCTTTGCAGAAACTCTCCACCATCATGTCTCTCCCAGACACCATTTCCCTCCACACCTTCCGAGCACATGCCTCATCAGTTGTCTCACCTTCACTGTTGTGTCTCTGCTCCTCAACTGCTTTTCCTCCTCATGCCATCAACTTGCATTCTCCTCTCCTCTTCCATGTCTTCTATCCAAATATATATCTGTTGTCAGACCTCTGATTGTCCTACTCATCACACTCACCAGTTCTCCAAACATAGTGGGTTCTCTCCATCATTACCTCTTAGTCCAGCATTTCTTCATGTCATCTGTTATCTTTGTGATCATTTACATGCTATTTCATGTTACCACAATGATTGCATCTCCTCCGGCCTCACATGATGGCTTTCCCCTCCTTCCCACACCGTTTTTGGTGATTCATTATAGTGATCAGCCGAGATAACTCCTCCGCAGCATTTAAGAACTGTTGTGGCAGCAAATTTCAAATATCACACAAAACATAAGGAGGCATTTTCAAATATAATTGATAAAATAAATGACAGCATGAGTATAAATAACTATGTTACGTAAATTACTCCAGCTCCAGCGTATCTGACATTGGATCTGAACACAGCAAACCCTTGGCTCATCCTGTCTGAGGGCCGGACCAGTGTAAGACTCAGAAACAAACTACAACGGTTACCTAACATCCCGGAGAGACTTGTCAACTGGCCCTTTGTCCTGGGATCAGAAAGATTGATATCAGAGAGACATTACTGGCAGGTGGAGGGAGAAAACAAGACAGAATCGATACTGGAAGTGGTCTAAGGGTCTTTGGAGAGGACAAAAGGAAGTTAGTTTCAATGCTGACACTGGCTATTGAATTATGCAGCTTTTTCCTGGAAAAGGTTATTTTGC
>NW_025211161.1:21513-22000 GCF_004010195.1 Chiloscyllium plagiosum
AGAATGTGCAAACTCCACACAGTCAGTCGCCTGAGGCGGGAATTGAACCCGGGTCTCTAGCGCTGTGAGACAGCAGTGCTAACCACTGTGCCGTCCTGCTGCAACTGAGGCACTGAAATTGGAAATGAATGCTCATGTAAGGACGTCAGTCCATTGCCATTGGCACTCACTCAGCAGTGTGTGAGCCTGTCCCCTTGCTGGAAGCCTGGCTAGTAAGCTCATTTAGTACCTGCCTGAGAAACGGGGTAGGGAATGGGGAGAGCTGCTGAGAGCAAGCCTTGCCACACCTCCCGATGTGACATCCCTCGCCATACTCTTCCTCCGATCACTCTCCTGTTTCTGGGTGAGTGGAGTAATGGCACCACCTCTCCAGTGCCATTGCAGAGTCCAATAAAGGTTGGCAGCTTTCAGCAGATGGGACCTCTACCCCCTCCTGACCCCCCCCCCAAAAGGAAGTGCCCTTCCTCCTCTTAAATACTGTCCAATT
>NW_025211162.1:0-22000 GCF_004010195.1 Chiloscyllium plagiosum
ATTGCAATACTGTCAGACCTCGCAAAGTAACCTTATTCCCCATTCCCCTGCCCATAAACATGAGATCATCCAAACTCTGCAATGTGTGAACATGCTTGTCTCAATTTCCATTTGTGCATCAATTCCACGCTCACTAAACACATTCTCTCCTGGTCAAGCAAAGAGCAACCTTTAAAATTTGCAACTCGTTTAGAATTCCTTCCATTGCCTCGTCACTCCTGTTTACTGTAATCTCCTGTCTCTTACTGTCTGTGAGAATTGGGCTGTGGCAGGAACTTCTAACTTCGGGAATTGGAGCAAATGTTTGAACATGGGCCGTGAATCACTAAAAATGACAAATGTTGCAAACGATTTGTAGTGGACATTCAGTTGAGAGCACCAGTTAATGGGAAAGCATGCGCAGTTCAACACGAAGGGAAGATTTGTGCAGGAATGGTTATTTGAAGATTTGGTGCAGGGCCCGCCAAAATTAGAAAATTCTGGCAGCGGAACACAAAAATGGAAGAATTGTTGCTGTAGAGAAATACTAAACGTAAGAGCTTATGCCCAATGGACTAAATTAGAGAATGGGTGCATGGCATCGCTAAATTGGAGAATTACGTTGGGACAACGCAAATGGCTAAGTCATCATTAAATGAGAGAATTGGTGTCTGAGTAACAAAAAGAGGGAAAAGTGGAATCATCAGACAATGGGAGTTTGGTGCACAATGCGATAACGTTACAACTTCATGTGGAATGAGAATTAATTAAAGAATTGGAGCAGAGCACATTTAAACTGGAGAACAGGGTAAGTGGATCAGTAATAATGAGATTTGATGCACATATCAGTCGACTGGAGATTCATTTCCGATCACCACTAAATGAACACATAAATGTGTATCAAGAAAAATAATAAATGAGAGATTTGTTGCCAGGCATCAACATTTGGAGAATTAATGCCAGTACCACTAAAATAGAGAATTCTTGCACTGACTGGGTGATCTTGGGCTGGATAATACACACTGCCAGAGTTGGTTACGTTGCTGATGAAAGAGGATTTGTGCAGAATTCGTAAATGGGAGAATTAGTGCAGGGAAGCGGACTCCAAAATGGGAGAACAGTTCCGATTAGGTTGATGAACTACACATGGTACAGGGTTATAGCACCACTAAATCAGAGAACGGAACAATGGCATCTAAAAGAGGAGAAATTTGTTGAGGCCAAAGGTAAGCATGAAAACTCGTAATTGGAGAATTGGTGCACGGCATTCATAAATGAGAGGATATTTTTACCATTCACATCTATAATTGGAGTAGAGCACATGTAAATGGGAGAACACGGATAGAGAATCACAGAATTGGGGAAATGGTGCAGAGTAGCAGTAATGTGGGGAGTTGATGCTGTGCATCACGAACTGAAAAAAAAATTGAACGGGCACCCTTTTTTGGAAGATGTGTATCAGGGAGTCACTGAATGGGAGAATTGGAGCAAGACAATACCCGGGGCAACATTGCTGCAAGTTCACCATTAAAACGAGGCTTTGTGCAGCATTGATATTTTGGTATTTGATTCTGGACACACCAAAATGAGATAATTCTAGCAGTGGGCCACAAAAGGGGAAAGCTGTTGCAGTGAAATACTAACTGCAAGAAATTTGGTATTATCGTGCCAAATTCTCACACTTTTGCTTTAATGGCACTGGCTTGAATTCTCCAGTAATTGATGCCCTGCGTCCAAACTTGTTTTTTTTTCTCTGATACACTTCTTAAAGATTCTTGGTCCCTACCCAACTTTATTTTCATTTGGTAGTACGTTAAATCGCATCTCCACTTTATTAATTATTGAGACATTTCAACTTTTCACTGATTCCCTGCCCCATTCTCCCATTTATATGTCCTCTGCTTCAATTTCTAATATATTGGCTCTCCCACCAATTTTCAAATGTAATAATCTGTCCACCATCTCCATTTACTGATGTCTACCAATTTTTCTATTTATTCATACCCCTCTATTAATTCTGCCATTTCCTGAAGCAATAGGACAAAACTACCATTTAGGTATTCGCTAATCTAATTCTCCCATTTACTGGTAGCGAGCCCCAATTCTCTCATGCCATTTAGTGTTTCCCTGGCAAAAGTCTCCCATTTCGTAGCTTACTGTCAGAATTCTTTAATCTTGGTGTCCCTAATATCAATTCCCCCCTTTAGTGGTCAACTGCACCAACTCTCCCAGTGAGTATTGTCTTACACCGATTCTCCCATTATTTGCTCCCTATTACACATCCCCGACATAACAGCGCCATTCTAAAATTGCTTTATTTTCATTTAGTCTATCAAGTCTCCATTTGATTCCTCCTTTTGCAACATTGACCTTATTTGCTGATTCCCTGCCCATGTTTACCCATGAACACATGATTTACTCCAATTGCCTGCGTTATTGGCATCCTACTAAAATTCTCCCATTTTCTGATATCCTGAAAATGTTCTGTACAAACTGTTGCTTGACATCAATTCTCCAATTTAGCTATTCTCCCATTTACGGGTGCACAAGTCTAATTCTCCAATTCAGCATTGTCCAGCCACGTAACTCCTAGTTTATGCGACACTGCACCAATTCTCCCATTTGGTGTTGCAATATTTCTGTACACACCCTGAAACCATAAGGCTCTCCCTCAGTTCTGGACATCTTACTATAAGTCACTGCCTCAGTATTGAACGTCTCACAGCAATGCAGTCCCACATTTCTGAACATCAAACAGTGCGTTAATATATCAGATAATGGAATAATTTGTGCAGTGGAGTAAGAAACAGGTCGAGACTGAGGCATTGCCTCATTGCGTTCGGGTCAGAATTGAGAGATTGCCACAGGATGAGAGGGGCAGTACTGAGGTATCATTGCTCTACCAAAACGTCAGTACTAAAGTACTGAAGCACTGTGCGAGCTTAAACACTGAGAGTGCCTCTCATTGTCAGATGGTCAGAATTGCGTGCGTGCATTATTGTCAAAGCATTAATCCTGAGGCAGTGCCTCATGATGCAGGAGTCAGGAACGAGGGCAAACCACGATTAGTGGGCAACGCCAAGTTATTGCAGAGGGAGGGTCAGGGGTCTGTCCCCCGGGACCGTTACCGGGAGGGTCAGGGGTCTGTCCCCCGGGACCGTTACCGGGAGGGTCAGGGGTCTGTCCCCCGGGACCGTTACCGGGAGGGTCAGGGGTCTGTCCCCCGGGACCGTTACCGGGAGGGTCAGGGGTCTGTCCCCCGGGACCGTTACCGGGAGGGTCAGGGGTCTGTCCCCCGGGACCGTTACCGGGAGGGTCAGGGGTCAGTCCCCCGGGACCGTTACCGGGAGGGTCAGGGGTCTGTCCCCCGGGACCGTTACCGGGAGGGTCAGGGGTCTGTCCCCCGGGACCGTTACCGGGAGGGTCAGGGGTCTGTCCCCCGGGACCGTTACCGGGAGGGTCAGGGGTCTGTCCCCCGGGACCGTTACCGGGAGGGTCAGGGGTCTGTCCCCCGGGACCGTTACCGGGAGGGTCAGGGGTCTGTCCCCCGGGACCGTTACCGGGAGGGTCAGGGGTCTGTCCCCCGGGACCGTTACCGGGAGGGTCAGGGGTCAGTCCCCCGGGACCGTTACCGGGAGGGTCAGGGGTCTGTCCCCCGGGACCGTTACCGGGAGGGTCAGGGGTCTGTCCCCCGGGACCGTTACCGGGAGGGTCAGGGGTCTGTCCCCCGGGACCGTTACCGGGAGGGTCAGGGGTCTGTCCCCCGGGACCGTTACCGGGAGGGTCAGGGGTCTGTCCCCCGGGACCGTTACCGGGAGGGTCAGGGGTCTGTCCCCCGGGACCGTTACCGGGAGGGTCAGGGGTCTGTCCCCCGGGACCGTTACCGGGAGGGTCAGGGGTCAGTCCCCCGGGACCGTTACCGGGAGGGTCAGGGGTCTGTCCCCCGGGACCGTTACCGGGAGGGTCAGGGGTCTGTCCCCCGGGACCGTTACCGGGAGGGTCAGGGGTCTGTCCCCCGGGACCGTTACCGGGAGGGTCAGGGGTCTGTCCCCCGGGACCGTTACCGGGAGGGTCAGGGGTCTGTCCCCCGGGACCGTTACCGGGAGGGTCAGGGGTCTGTCCCCCGGGACCGTTACCGGGAGGGTCAGGGGTCTGTCCCCCGGGACCGTTACCGGGAGGGTCAGGGGTCAGTCCCCCGGGACCGTTACCGGGAGGGTCAGGGGTCTGTCCCCCGGGACCGTTACCGGGAGGGTCAGGGGTCTGTCCCCCGGGACCGTTACCGGGAGGGTCAGGGGTCTGTCCCCCGGGACCGTTACCGGGAGGGTCAGGGGTCTGTCCCCCGGGACCGTTACCGGGAGGGTCAGGGGTCTGTCCCCCGGGACCGTTACCGGGAGGGTCAGGGGTCTGTCCCCCGGGACCGTTACCGGGAGGGTCAGGGGTCTGTCCCCCGGGACCGTTACCGGGAGGGTCAGGGGTCAGTCCCCCGGGACCGTTACCGGGAGGGTCAGGGGTCTGTCCCCCGGGACCGTTACCGGGAGGGTCAGGGGTCTGTCCCCCGGGACCGTTACCGGGAGGGTCAGGGGTCTGTCCCCCGGGACCGTTACCGGGAGGGTCAGGGGTCTGTCCCCCGGGACCGTTACCGGGAGGGTCAGGGGTCTGTCCCCCGGGACCGTTACCGGGAGGGTCAGGGGTCTGTCCCCCGGGACCGTTACCGGGAGGGTCAGGGGTCTGTCCCCCGGGACCGTTACCGGGAGGGTCAGGGGTCAGTCCCCCGGGACCGTTACCGGGAGGGTCAGGGGTCTGTCCCCCGGGACCGTTACCGGGAGGGTCAGGGGTCTGTCCCCCGGGACCGTTACCGGGAGGGTCAGGGGTCTGTCCCCCGGGACCGTTACCGGGAGGGTCAGGGGTCTGTCCCCCGGGACCGTTACCGGGAGGGTCAGGGGTCTGTCCCCCGGGACCGTTACCGGGAGGGTCAGGGGTCTGTCCCCCGGGACCGTTACCGGGAGGGTCAGGGGTCTGTCCCCCGGGACCGTTACCGGGAGGGTCAGGGGTCAGTCCCCCGGGACCGTTACCGGGAGGGTCAGGGGTCTGTCCCCCGGGACCGTTACCGGGAGGGTCAGGGGTCTGTCCCCCGGGACCGTTACCGGGAGGGTCAGGGGTCTGTCCCCCGGGACCGTTACCGGGAGGGTCAGGGGTCTGTCCCCCGGGACCGTTACCGGGAGGGTCAGGGGTCTGTCCCCCGGGACCGTTACCGGGAGGGTCAGGGGTCTGTCCCCCGGGACCGTTACCGGGAGGGTCAGGGGTCTGTCCCCCGGGACCGTTACCGGGAGGGTCAGGGGTCAGTCCCCCGGGACCGTTACCGGGAGGGTCAGGGGTCTGTCCCCCGGGACCGTTACCGGGAGGGTCAGGGGTCTGTCCCCCGGGACCGTTACCGGGAGGGTCAGGGGTCTGTCCCCCGGGACCGTTACCGGGAGGGTCAGGGGTCTGTCCCCCGGGACCGTTACCGGGAGGGTCAGGGGTCTGTCCCCCGGGACCGTTACCGGGAGGGTCAGGGGTCTGTCCCCCGGGACCGTTACCGGGAGGGTCAGGGGTCTGTCCCCCGGGACCGTTACCGGGAGGGTCAGGGGTCAGTCCCCCGGGACCGTTACCGGGAGGGTCAGGGGTCTGTCCCCCGGGACCGTTACCGGGAGGGTCAGGGGTCTGTCCCCCGGGACCGTTACCGGGAGGGTCAGGGGTCTGTCCCCCGGGACCGTTACCGGGAGGGTCAGGGGTCTGTCCCCCGGGACCGTTACCGGGAGGGTCAGGGGTCTGTCCCCCGGGACCGTTACCGGGAGGGTCAGGGGTCTGTCCCCCGGGACCGTTACCGGGAGGGTCAGGGGTCTGTCCCCCGGGACCGTTACCGGGAGGGTCAGGGGTCAGTCCCCCGGGACCGTTACCGGGAGGGTCAGGGGTCTGTCCCCCGGGACCGTTACCGGGAGGGTCAGGGGTCTGTCCCCCGGGACCGTTACCGGGAGGGTCAGGGGTCTGTCCCCCGGGACCGTTACCGGGAGGGTCAGGGGTCTGTCCCCCGGGACCGTTACCGGGAGGGTCAGGGGTCTGTCCCCCGGGACCGTTACCGGGAGGGTCAGGGGTCTGTCCCCCGGGACCGTTACCGGGAGGGTCAGGGGTCTGTCCCCCGGGACCGTTACCGGGAGGGTCAGGGGTCAGTCCCCCGGGACCGTTACCGGGAGGGTCAGGGGTCTGTCCCCCGGGACCGTTACCGGGAGGGTCAGGGGTCTGTCCCCCGGGACCGTTACCGGGAGGGTCAGGGGTCTGTCCCCCGGGACCGTTACCGGGAGGGTCAGGGGTCTGTCCCCCGGGACCGTTACCGGGAGGGTCAGGGGTCTGTCCCCCGGGACCGTTACCGGGAGGGTCAGGGGTCTGTCCCCCGGGACCGTTACCGGGAGGGTCAGGGGTCTGTCCCCCGGGACCGTTACCGGGAGGGTCAGGGGTCAGTCCCCCGGGACCGTTACCGGGAGGGTCAGGGGTCTGTCCCCCGGGACCGTTACCGGGAGGGTCAGGGGTCTGTCCCCCGGGACCGTTACCGGGAGGGTCAGGGGTCTGTCCCCCGGGACCGTTACCGGGAGGGTCAGGGGTCTGTCCCCCGGGACCGTTACCGGGAGGGTCAGGGGTCTGTCCCCCGGGACCGTTACCGGGAGGGTCAGGGGTCTGTCCCCCGGGACCGTTACCGGGAGGGTCAGGGGTCTGTCCCCCGGGACCGTTACCGGGAGGGTCAGGGGTCAGTCCCCCGGGACCGTTACCGGGAGGGTCAGGGGTCTGTCCCCCGGGACCGTTACCGGGAGGGTCAGGGGTCTGTCCCCCGGGACCGTTACCGGGAGGGTCAGGGGTCTGTCCCCCGGGACCGTTACCGGGAGGGTCAGGGGTCTGTCCCCCGGGACCGTTACCGGGAGGGTCAGGGGTCTGTCCCCCGGGACCGTTACCGGGAGGGTCAGGGGTCTGTCCCCCGGGACCGTTACCGGGAGGGTCAGGGGTCTGTCCCCCGGGACCGTTACCGGGAGGGTCAGGGGTCAGTCCCCCGGGACCGTTACCGGGAGGGTCAGGGGTCTGTCCCCCGGGACCGTTACCGGGAGGGTCAGGGGTCTGTCCCCCGGGACCGTTACCGGGAGGGTCAGGGGTCTGTCCCCCGGGACCGTTACCGGGAGGGTCAGGGGTCTGTCCCCCGGGACCGTTACCGGGAGGGTCAGGGGTCTGTCCCCCGGGACCGTTACCGGGAGGGTCAGGGGTCTGTCCCCCGGGACCGTTACCGGGAGGGTCAGGGGTCTGTCCCCCGGGACCGTTACCGGGAGGGTCAGGGGTCAGTCCCCCGGGACCGTTACCGGGAGGGTCAGGGGTCTGTCCCCCGGGACCGTTACCGGGAGGGTCAGGGGTCTGTCCCCCGGGACCGTTACCGGGAGGGTCAGGGGTCTGTCCCCCGGGACCGTTACCGGGAGGGTCAGGGGTCTGTCCCCCGGGACCGTTACCGGGAGGGTCAGGGGTCTGTCCCCCGGGACCGTTACCGGGAGGGTCAGGGGTCTGTCCCCCGGGACCGTTACCGGGAGGGTCAGGGGTCTGTCCCCCGGGACCGTTACCGGGAGGGTCAGGGGTCAGTCCCCCGGGACCGTTACCGGGAGGGTCAGGGGTCTGTCCCCCGGGACCGTTACCGGGAGGGTCAGGGGTCTGTCCCCCGGGACCGTTACCGGGAGGGTCAGGGGTCTGTCCCCCGGGACCGTTACCGGGAGGGTCAGGGGTCTGTCCCCCGGGACCGTTACCGGGAGGGTCAGGGGTCTGTCCCCCGGGACCGTTACCGGGAGGGTCAGGGGTCTGTCCCCCGGGACCGTTACCGGGAGGGTCAGGGGTCTGTCCCCCGGGACCGTTACCGGGAGGGTCAGGGGTCAGTCCCCCGGGACCGTTACCGGGAGGGTCAGGGGTCTGTCCCCCGGGACCGTTACCGGGAGGGTCAGGGGTCTGTCCCCCGGGACCGTTACCGGGAGGGTCAGGGGTCTGTCCCCCGGGACCGTTACCGGGAGGGTCAGGGGTCTGTCCCCCGGGACCGTTACCGGGAGGGTCAGGGGTCTGTCCCCCGGGACCGTTACCGGGAGGGTCAGGGGTCTGTCCCCCGGGACCGTTACCGGGAGGGTCAGGGGTCTGTCCCCCGGGACCGTTACCGGGAGGGTCAGGGGTCAGTCCCCCGGGACCGTTACCGGGAGGGTCAGGGGTCTGTCCCCCGGGACCGTTACCGGGAGGGTCAGGGGTCTGTCCCCCGGGACCGTTACCGGGAGGGTCAGGGGTCTGTCCCCCGGGACCGTTACCGGGAGGGTCAGGGGTCTGTCCCCCGGGACCGTTACCGGGAGGGTCAGGGGTCTGTCCCCCGGGACCGTTACCGGGAGGGTCAGGGGTCTGTCCCCCGGGACCGTTACCGGGAGGGTCAGGGGTCTGTCCCCCGGGACCGTTACCGGGAGGGTCAGGGGTCAGTCCCCCGGGACCGTTACCGGGAGGGTCAGGGGTCTGTCCCCCGGGACCGTTACCGGGAGGGTCAGGGGTCTGTCCCCCGGGACCGTTACCGGGAGGGTCAGGGGTCTGTCCCCCGGGACCGTTACCGGGAGGGTCAGGGGTCTGTCCCCCGGGACCGTTACCGGGAGGGTCAGGGGTCTGTCCCCCGGGACCGTTACCGGGAGGGTCAGGGGTCTGTCCCCCGGGACCGTTACCGGGAGGGTCAGGGGTCTGTCCCCCGGGACCGTTACCGGGAGGGTCAGGGGTCAGTCCCCCGGGACCGTTACCGGGAGGGTCAGGGGTCTGTCCCCCGGGACCGTTACCGGGAGGGTCAGGGGTCTGTCCCCCGGGACCGTTACCGGGAGGGTCAGGGGTCTGTCCCCCGGGACCGTTACCGGGAGGGTCAGGGGTCTGTCCCCCGGGACCGTTACCGGGAGGGTCAGGGGTCTGTCCCCCGGGACCGTTACCGGGAGGGTCAGGGGTCTGTCCCCCGGGACCGTTACCGGGAGGGTCAGGGGTCTGTCCCCCGGGACCGTTACCGGGAGGGTCAGGGGTCAGTCCCCCGGGACCGTTACCGGGAGGGTCAGGGGTCTGTCCCCCGGGACCGTTACCGGGAGGGTCAGGGGTCTGTCCCCCGGGACCGTTACCGGGAGGGTCAGGGGTCTGTCCCCCGGGACCGTTACCGGGAGGGTCAGGGGTCTGTCCCCCGGGACCGTTACCGGGAGGGTCAGGGGTCTGTCCCCCGGGACCGTTACCGGGAGGGTCAGGGGTCTGTCCCCCGGGACCGTTACCGGGAGGGTCAGGGGTCTGTCCCCCGGGACCGTTACCGGGAGGGTCAGGGGTCAGTCCCCCGGGACCGTTACCGGGAGGGTCAGGGGTCTGTCCCCCGGGACCGTTACCGGGAGGGTCAGGGGTCTGTCCCCCGGGACCGTTACCGGGAGGGTCAGGGGTCTGTCCCCCGGGACCGTTACCGGGAGGGTCAGGGGTCTGTCCCCCGGGACCGTTACCGGGAGGGTCAGGGGTCTGTCCCCCGGGACCGTTACCGGGAGGGTCAGGGGTCTGTCCCCCGGGACCGTTACCGGGAGGGTCAGGGGTCTGTCCCCCGGGACCGTTACCGGGAGGGTCAGGGGTCAGTCCCCCGGGACCGTTACCGGGAGGGTCAGGGGTCTGTCCCCCGGGACCGTTACCGGGAGGGTCAGGGGTCTGTCCCCCGGGACCGTTACCGGGAGGGTCAGGGGTCTGTCCCCCGGGACCGTTACCGGGAGGGTCAGGGGTCTGTCCCCCGGGACCGTTACCGGGAGGGTCAGGGGTCTGTCCCCCGGGACCGTTACCGGGAGGGTCAGGGGTCTGTCCCCCGGGACCGTTACCGGGAGGGTCAGGGGTCTGTCCCCCGGGACCGTTACCGGGAGGGTCAGGGGTCAGTCCCCCGGGACCGTTACCGGGAGGGTCAGGGGTCTGTCCCCCGGGACCGTTACCGGGAGGGTCAGGGGTCTGTCCCCCGGGACCGTTACCGGGAGGGTCAGGGGTCTGTCCCCCGGGACCGTTACCGGGAGGGTCAGGGGTCTGTCCCCCGGGACCGTTACCGGGAGGGTCAGGGGTCTGTCCCCCGGGACCGTTACCGGGAGGGTCAGGGGTCTGTCCCCCGGGACCGTTACCGGGAGGGTCAGGGGTCTGTCCCCCGGGACCGTTACCGGGAGGGTCAGGGGTCAGTCCCCCGGGACCGTTACCGGGAGGGTCAGGGGTCTGTCCCCCGGGACCGTTACCGGGAGGGTCAGGGGTCTGTCCCCCGGGACCGTTACCGGGAGGGTCAGGGGTCTGTCCCCCGGGACCGTTACCGGGAGGGTCAGGGGTCTGTCCCCCGGGACCGTTACCGGGAGGGTCAGGGGTCTGTCCCCCGGGACCGTTACCGGGAGGGTCAGGGGTCTGTCCCCCGGGACCGTTACCGGGAGGGTCAGGGGTCTGTCCCCCGGGACCGTTACCGGGAGGGTCAGGGGTCAGTCCCCCGGGACCGTTACCGGGAGGGTCAGGGGTCTGTCCCCCGGGACCGTTACCGGGAGGGTCAGGGGTCTGTCCCCCGGGACCGTTACCGGGAGGGTCAGGGGTCTGTCCCCCGGGACCGTTACCGGGAGGGTCAGGGGTCTGTCCCCCGGGACCGTTACCGGGAGGGTCAGGGGTCTGTCCCCCGGGACCGTTACCGGGAGGGTCAGGGGTCTGTCCCCCGGGACCGTTACCGGGAGGGTCAGGGGTCTGTCCCCCGGGACCGTTACCGGGAGGGTCAGGGGTCAGTCCCCCGGGACCGTTACCGGGAGGGTCAGGGGTCTGTCCCCCGGGACCGTTACCGGGAGGGTCAGGGGTCTGTCCCCCGGGACCGTTACCGGGAGGGTCAGGGGTCTGTCCCCCGGGACCGTTACCGGGAGGGTCAGGGGTCTGTCCCCCGGGACCGTTACCGGGAGGGTCAGGGGTCTGTCCCCCGGGACCGTTACCGGGAGGGTCAGGGGTCTGTCCCCCGGGACCGTTACCGGGAGGGTCAGGGGTCTGTCCCCCGGGACCGTTACCGGGAGGGTCAGGGGTCAGTCCCCCGGGACCGTTACCGGGAGGGTCAGGGGTCTGTCCCCCGGGACCGTTACCGGGAGGGTCAGGGGTCTGTCCCCCGGGACCGTTACCGGGAGGGTCAGGGGTCTGTCCCCCGGGACCGTTACCGGGAGGGTCAGGGGTCTGTCCCCCGGGACCGTTACCGGGAGGGTCAGGGGTCTGTCCCCCGGGACCGTTACCGGGAGGGTCAGGGGTCTGTCCCCCGGGACCGTTACCGGGAGGGTCAGGGGTCTGTCCCCCGGGACCGTTACCGGGAGGGTCAGGGGTCAGTCCCCCGGGACCGTTACCGGGAGGGTCAGGGGTCTGTCCCCCGGGACCGTTACCGGGAGGGTCAGGGGTCTGTCCCCCGGGACCGTTACCGGGAGGGTCAGGGGTCTGTCCCCCGGGACCGTTACCGGGAGGGTCAGGGGTCTGTCCCCCGGGACCGTTACCGGGAGGGTCAGGGGTCTGTCCCCCGGGACCGTTACCGGGAGGGTCAGGGGTCTGTCCCCCGGGACCGTTACCGGGAGGGTCAGGGGTCTGTCCCCCGGGACCGTTACCGGGAGGGTCAGGGGTCAGTCCCCCGGGACCGTTACCGGGAGGGTCAGGGGTCTGTCCCCCGGGACCGTTACCGGGAGGGTCAGGGGTCTGTCCCCCGGGACCGTTACCGGGAGGGTCAGGGGTCTGTCCCCCGGGACCGTTACCGGGAGGGTCAGGGGTCTGTCCCCCGGGACCGTTACCGGGAGGGTCAGGGGTCTGTCCCCCGGGACCGTTACCGGGAGGGTCAGGGGTCTGTCCCCCGGGACCGTTACCGGGAGGGTCAGGGGTCTGTCCCCCGGGACCGTTACCGGGAGGGTCAGGGGTCAGTCCCCCGGGACCGTTACCGGGAGGGTCAGGGGTCTGTCCCCCGGGACCGTTACCGGGAGGGTCAGGGGTCTGTCCCCCGGGACCGTTACCGGGAGGGTCAGGGGTCTGTCCCCCGGGACCGTTACCGGGAGGGTCAGGGGTCTGTCCCCCGGGACCGTTACCGGGAGGGTCAGGGGTCTGTCCCCCGGGACCGTTACCGGGAGGGTCAGGGGTCTGTCCCCCGGGACCGTTACCGGGAGGGTCAGGGGTCTGTCCCCCGGGACCGTTACCGGGAGGGTCAGGGGTCAGTCCCCCGGGACCGTTACCGGGAGGGTCAGGGGTCTGTCCCCCGGGACCGTTACCGGGAGGGTCAGGGGTCTGTCCCCCGGGACCGTTACCGGGAGGGTCAGGGGTCTGTCCCCCGGGACCGTTACCGGGAGGGTCAGGGGTCTGTCCCCCGGGACCGTTACCGGGAGGGTCAGGGGTCTGTCCCCCGGGACCGTTACCGGGAGGGTCAGGGGTCTGTCCCCCGGGACCGTTACCGGGAGGGTCAGGGGTCTGTCCCCCGGGACCGTTACCGGGAGGGTCAGGGGTCAGTCCCCCGGGACCGTTACCGGGAGGGTCAGGGGTCTGTCCCCCGGGACCGTTACCGGGAGGGTCAGGGGTCTGTCCCCCGGGACCGTTACCGGGAGGGTCAGGGGTCTGTCCCCCGGGACCGTTACCGGGAGGGTCAGGGGTCTGTCCCCCGGGACCGTTACCGGGAGGGTCAGGGGTCTGTCCCCCGGGACCGTTACCGGGAGGGTCAGGGGTCTGTCCCCCGGGACCGTTACCGGGAGGGTCAGGGGTCTGTCCCCCGGGACCGTTACCGGGAGGGTCAGGGGTCAGTCCCCCGGGACCGTTACCGGGAGGGTCAGGGGTCTGTCCCCCGGGACCGTTACCGGGAGGGTCAGGGGTCTGTCCCCCGGGACCGTTACCGGGAGGGTCAGGGGTCTGTCCCCCGGGACCGTTACCGGGAGGGTCAGGGGTCTGTCCCCCGGGACCGTTACCGGGAGGGTCAGGGGTCTGTCCCCCGGGACCGTTACCGGGAGGGTCAGGGGTCTGTCCCCCGGGACCGTTACCGGGAGGGTCAGGGGTCTGTCCCCCGGGACCGTTACCGGGAGGGTCAGGGGTCAGTCCCCCGGGACCGTTACCGGGAGGGTCAGGGGTCTGTCCCCCGGGACCGTTACCGGGAGGGTCAGGGGTCTGTCCCCCGGGACCGTTACCGGGAGGGTCAGGGGTCTGTCCCCCGGGACCGTTACCGGGAGGGTCAGGGGTCTGTCCCCCGGGACCGTTACCGGGAGGGTCAGGGGTCTGTCCCCCGGGACCGTTACCGGGAGGGTCAGGGGTCTGTCCCCCGGGACCGTTACCGGGAGGGTCAGGGGTCTGTCCCCCGGGACCGTTACCGGGAGGGTCAGGGGTCAGTCCCCCGGGACCGTTACCGGGAGGGTCAGGGGTCTGTCCCCCGGGACCGTTACCGGGAGGGTCAGGGGTCTGTCCCCCGGGACCGTTACCGGGAGGGTCAGGGGTCTGTCCCCCGGGACCGTTACCGGGAGGGTCAGGGGTCTGTCCCCCGGGACCGTTACCGGGAGGGTCAGGGGTCTGTCCCCCGGGACCGTTACCGGGAGGGTCAGGGGTCTGTCCCCCGGGACCGTTACCGGGAGGGTCAGGGGTCTGTCCCCCGGGACCGTTACCGGGAGGGTCAGGGGTCAGTCCCCCGGGACCGTTACCGGGAGGGTCAGGGGTCTGTCCCCCGGGACCGTTACCGGGAGGGTCAGGGGTCTGTCCCCCGGGACCGTTACCGGGAGGGTCAGGGGTCTGTCCCCCGGGACCGTTACCGGGAGGGTCAGGGGTCTGTCCCCCGGGACCGTTACCGGGAGGGTCAGGGGTCTGTCCCCCGGGACCGTTACCGGGAGGGTCAGGGGTCTGTCCCCCGGGACCGTTACCGGGAGGGTCAGGGGTCTGTCCCCCGGGACCGTTACCGGGAGGGTCAGGGGTCAGTCCCCCGGGACCGTTACCGGGAGGGTCAGGGGTCTGTCCCCCGGGACCGTTACCGGGAGGGTCAGGGGTCTGTCCCCCGGGACCGTTACCGGGAGGGTCAGGGGTCTGTCCCCCGGGACCGTTACCGGGAGGGTCAGGGGTCTGTCCCCCGGGACCGTTACCGGGAGGGTCAGGGGTCTGTCCCCCGGGACCGTTACCGGGAGGGTCAGGGGTCTGTCCCCCGGGACCGTTACCGGGAGGGTCAGGGGTCTGTCCCCCGGGACCGTTACCGGGAGGGTCAGGGGTCAGTCCCCCGGGACCGTTACCGGGAGGGTCAGGGGTCTGTCCCCCGGGACCGTTACCGGGAGGGTCAGGGGTCTGTCCCCCGGGACCGTTACCGGGAGGGTCAGGGGTCTGTCCCCCGGGACCGTTACCGGGAGGGTCAGGGGTCTGTCCCCCGGGACCGTTACCGGGAGGGTCAGGGGTCTGTCCCCCGGGACCGTTACCGGGAGGGTCAGGGGTCTGTCCCCCGGGACCGTTACCGGGAGGGTCAGGGGTCTGTCCCCCGGGACCGTTACCGGGAGGGTCAGGGGTCAGTCCCCCGGGACCGTTACCGGGAGGGTCAGGGGTCTGTCCCCCGGGACCGTTACCGGGAGGGTCAGGGGTCTGTCCCCCGGGACCGTTACCGGGAGGGTCAGGGGTCTGTCCCCCGGGACCGTTACCGGGAGGGTCAGGGGTCTGTCCCCCGGGACCGTTACCGGGAGGGTCAGGGGTCTGTCCCCCGGGACCGTTACCGGGAGGGTCAGGGGTCTGTCCCCCGGGACCGTTACCGGGAGGGTCAGGGGTCTGTCCCCCGGGACCGTTACCGGGAGGGTCAGGGGTCAGTCCCCCGGGACCGTTACCGGGAGGGTCAGGGGTCTGTCCCCCGGGACCGTTACCGGGAGGGTCAGGGGTCTGTCCCCCGGGACCGTTACCGGGAGGGTCAGGGGTCTGTCCCCCGGGACCGTTACCGGGAGGGTCAGGGGTCTGTCCCCCGGGACCGTTACCGGGAGGGTCAGGGGTCTGTCCCCCGGGACCGTTACCGGGAGGGTCAGGGGTCTGTCCCCCGGGACCGTTACCGGGAGGGTCAGGGGTCTGTCCCCCGGGACCGTTACCGGGAGGGTCAGGGGTCAGTCCCCCGGGACCGTTACCGGGAGGGTCAGGGGTCTGTCCCCCGGGACCGTTACCGGGAGGGTCAGGGGTCTGTCCCCCGGGACCGTTACCGGGAGGGTCAGGGGTCTGTCCCCCGGGACCGTTACCGGGAGGGTCAGGGGTCTGTCCCCCGGGACCGTTACCGGGAGGGTCAGGGGTCTGTCCCCCGGGACCGTTACCGGGAGGGTCAGGGGTCTGTCCCCCGGGACCGTTACCGGGAGGGTCAGGGGTCTGTCCCCCGGGACCGTTACCGGGAGGGTCAGGGGTCAGTCCCCCGGGACCGTTACCGGGAGGGTCAGGGGTCTGTCCCCCGGGACCGTTACCGGGAGGGTCAGGGGTCTGTCCCCCGGGACCGTTACCGGGAGGGTCAGGGGTCTGTCCCCCGGGACCGTTACCGGGAGGGTCAGGGGTCTGTCCCCCGGGACCGTTACCGGGAGGGTCAGGGGTCTGTCCCCCGGGACCGTTACCGGGAGGGTCAGGGGTCTGTCCCCCGGGACCGTTACCGGGAGGGTCAGGGGTCTGTCCCCCGGGACCGTTACCGGGAGGGTCAGGGGTCAGTCCCCCGGGACCGTTACCGGGAGGGTCAGGGGTCTGTCCCCCGGGACCGTTACCGGGAGGGTCAGGGGTCTGTCCCCCGGGACCGTTACCGGGAGGGTCAGGGGTCTGTCCCCCGGGACCGTTACCGGGAGGGTCAGGGGTCTGTCCCCCGGGACCGTTACCGGGAGGGTCAGGGGTCTGTCCCCCGGGACCGTTACCGGGAGGGTCAGGGGTCTGTCCCCCGGGACCGTTACCGGGAGGGTCAGGGGTCTGTCCCCCGGGACCGTTACCGGGAGGGTCAGGGGTCAGTCCCCCGGGACCGTTACCGGGAGGGTCAGGGGTCTGTCCCCCGGGACCGTTACCGGGAGGGTCAGGGGTCTGTCCCCCGGGACCGTTACCGGGAGGGTCAGGGGTCTGTCCCCCGGGACCGTTACCGGGAGGGTCAGGGGTCTGTCCCCCGGGACCGTTACCGGGAGGGTCAGGGGTCTGTCCCCCGGGACCGTTACCGGGAGGGTCAGGGGTCTGTCCCCCGGGACCGTTACCGGGAGGGTCAGGGGTCTGTCCCCCGGGACCGTTACCGGGAGGGTCAGGGGTCAGTCCCCCGGGACCGTTACCGGGAGGGTCAGGGGTCTGTCCCCCGGGACCGTTACCGGGAGGGTCAGGGGTCTGTCCCCCGGGACCGTTACCGGGAGGGTCAGGGGTCTGTCCCCCGGGACCGTTACCGGGAGGGTCAGGGGTCTGTCCCCCGGGACCGTTACCGGGAGGGTCAGGGGTCTGTCCCCCGGGACCGTTACCGGGAGGGTCAGGGGTCTGTCCCCCGGGACCGTTACCGGGAGGGTCAGGGGTCTGTCCCCCGGGACCGTTACCGGGAGGGTCAGGGGTCAGTCCCCCGGGACCGTTACCGGGAGGGTCAGGGGTCTGTCCCCCGGGACCGTTACCGGGAGGGTCAGGGGTCTGTCCCCCGGGACCGTTACCGGGAGGGTCAGGGGTCTGTCCCCCGGGACCGTTACCGGGAGGGTCAGGGGTCTGTCCCCCGGGACCGTTACCGGGAGGGTCAGGGGTCTGTCCCCCGGGACCGTTACCGGGAGGGTCAGGGGTCTGTCCCCCGGGACCGTTACCGGGAGGGTCAGGGGTCTGTCCCCCGGGACCGTTACCGGGAGGGTCAGGGGTCAGTCCCCCGGGACCGTTACCGGGAGGGTCAGGGGTCTGTCCCCCGGGACCGTTACCGGGAGGGTCAGGGGTCTGTCCCCCGGGACCGTTACCGGGAGGGTCAGGGGTCTGTCCCCCGGGACCGTTACCGGGAGGGTCAGGGGTCTGTCCCCCGGGACCGTTACCGGGAGGGTCAGGGGTCTGTCCCCCGGGACCGTTACCGGGAGGGTCAGGGGTCTGTCCCCCGGGACCGTTACCGGGAGGGTCAGGGGTCTGTCCCCCGGGACCGTTACCGGGAGGGTCAGGGGTCAGTCCCCCGGGACCGTTACCGGGAGGGTCAGGGGTCTGTCCCCCGGGACCGTTACCGGGAGGGTCAGGGGTCTGTCCCCCGGGACCGTTACCGGGAGGGTCAGGGGTCTGTCCCCCGGGACCGTTACCGGGAGGGTCAGGGGTCTGTCCCCCGGGACCGTTACCGGGAGGGTCAGGGGTCTGTCCCCCGGGACCGTTACCGGGAGGGTCAGGGGTCTGTCCCCCGGGACCGTTACCGGGAGGGTCAGGGGTCTGTCCCCCGGGACCGTTACCGGGAGGGTCAGGGGTCAGTCCCCCGGGACCGTTACCGGGAGGGTCAGGGGTCTGTCCCCCGGGACCGTTACCGGGAGGGTCAGGGGTCTGTCCCCCGGGACCGTTACCGGGAGGGTCAGGGGTCTGTCCCCCGGGACCGTTACCGGGAGGGTCAGGGGTCTGTCCCCCGGGACCGTTACCGGGAGGGTCAGGGGTCTGTCCCCCGGGACCGTTACCGGGAGGGTCAGGGGTCTGTCCCCCGGGACCGTTACCGGGAGGGTCAGGGGTCTGTCCCCCGGGACCGTTACCGGGAGGGTCAGGGGTCAGTCCCCCGGGACCGTTACCGGGAGGGTCAGGGGTCTGTCCCCCGGGACCGTTACCGGGAGGGTCAGGGGTCTGTCCCCCGGGACCGTTACCGGGAGGGTCAGGGGTCTGTCCCCCGGGACCGTTACCGGGAGGGTCAGGGGTCTGTCCCCCGGGACCGTTACCGGGAGGGTCAGGGGTCTGTCCCCCGGGACCGTTACCGGGAGGGTCAGGGGTCTGTCCCCCGGGACCGTTACCGGGAGGGTCAGGGGTCTGTCCCCCGGGACCGTTACCGGGAGGGTCAGGGGTCAGTCCCCCGGGACCGTTACCGGGAGGGTCAGGGGTCTGTCCCCCGGGACCGTTACCGGGAGGGTCAGGGGTCTGTCCCCCGGGACCGTTACCGGGAGGGTCAGGGGTCTGTCCCCCGGGACCGTTACCGGGAGGGTCAGGGGTCTGTCCCCCGGGACCGTTACCGGGAGGGTCAGGGGTCTGTCCCCCGGGACCGTTACCGGGAGGGTCAGGGGTCTGTCCCCCGGGACCGTTACCGGGAGGGTCAGGGGTCTGTCCCCCGGGACCGTTACCGGGAGGGTCAGGGGTCAGTCCCCCGGGACCGTTACCGGGAGGGTCAGGGGTCTGTCCCCCGGGACCGTTACCGGGAGGGTCAGGGGTCTGTCCCCCGGGACCGTTACCGGGAGGGTCAGGGGTCTGTCCCCCGGGACCGTTACCGGGAGGGTCAGGGGTCTGTCCCCCGGGACCGTTACCGGGAGGGTCAGGGGTCTGTCCCCCGGGACCGTTACCGGGAGGGTCAGGGGTCTGTCCCCCGGGACCGTTACCGGGAGGGTCAGGGGTCTGTCCCCCGGGACCGTTACCGGGAGGGTCAGGGGTCAGTCCCCCGGGACCGTTACCGGGAGGGTCAGGGGTCTGTCCCCCGGGACCGTTACCGGGAGGGTCAGGGGTCTGTCCCCCGGGACCGTTACCGGGAGGGTCAGGGGTCTGTCCCCCGGGACCGTTACCGGGAGGGTCAGGGGTCTGTCCCCCGGGACCGTTACCGGGAGGGTCAGGGGTCTGTCCCCCGGGACCGTTACCGGGAGGGTCAGGGGTCTGTCCCCCGGGACCGTTACCGGGAGGGTCAGGGGTCTGTCCCCCGGGACCGTTACCGGGAGGGTCAGGGGTCAGTCCCCCGGGACCGTTACCGGGAGGGTCAGGGGTCTGTCCCCCGGGACCGTTACCGGGAGGGTCAGGGGTCTGTCCCCCGGGACCGTTACCGGGAGGGTCAGGGGTCTGTCCCCCGGGACCGTTACCGGGAGGGTCAGGGGTCTGTCCCCCGGGACCGTTACCGGGAGGGTCAGGGGTCTGTCCCCCGGGACCGTTACCGGGAGGGTCAGGGGTCTGTCCCCCGGGACCGTTACCGGGAGGGTCAGGGGTCTGTCCCCCGGGACCGTTACCGGGAGGGTCAGGGGTCAGTCCCCCGGGACCGTTACCGGGAGGGTCAGGGGTCTGTCCCCCGGGACCGTTACCGGGAGGGTCAGGGGTCTGTCCCCCGGGACCGTTACCGGGAGGGTCAGGGGTCTGTCCCCCGGGACCGTTACCGGGAGGGTCAGGGGTCTGTCCCCCGGGACCGTTACCGGGAGGGTCAGGGGTCTGTCCCCCGGGACCGTTACCGGGAGGGTCAGGGGTCTGTCCCCCGGGACCGTTACCGGGAGGGTCAGGGGTCTGTCCCCCGGGACCGTTACCGGGAGGGTCAGGGGTCAGTCCCCCGGGACCGTTACCGGGAGGGTCAGGGGTCTGTCCCCCGGGACCGTTACCGGGAGGGTCAGGGGTCTGTCCCCCGGGACCGTTACCGGGAGGGTCAGGGGTCTGTCCCCCGGGACCGTTACCGGGAGGGTCAGGGGTCTGTCCCCCGGGACCGTTACCGGGAGGGTCAGGGGTCTGTCCCCCGGGACCGTTACCGGGAGGGTCAGGGGTCTGTCCCCCGGGACCGTTACCGGGAGGGTCAGGGGTCTGTCCCCCGGGACCGTTACCGGGAGGGTCAGGGGTCAGTCCCCCGGGACCGTTACCGGGAGGGTCAGGGGTCTGTCCCCCGGGACCGTTACCGGGAGGGTCAGGGGTCTGTCCCCCGGGACCGTTACCGGGAGGGTCAGGGGTCTGTCCCCCGGGACCGTTACCGGGAGGGTCAGGGGTCTGTCCCCCGGGACCGTTACCGGGAGGGTCAGGGGTCTGTCCCCCGGGACCGTTACCGGGAGGGTCAGGGGTCTGTCCCCCGGGACCGTTACCGGGAGGGTCAGGGGTCTGTCCCCCGGGACCGTTACCGGGAGGGTCAGGGGTCAGTCCCCCGGGACCGTTACCGGGAGGGTCAGGGGTCTGTCCCCCGGGACCGTTACCGGGAGGGTCAGGGGTCTGTCCCCCGGGACCGTTACCGGGAGGGTCAGGGGTCTGTCCCCCGGGACCGTTACCGGGAGGGTCAGGGGTCTGTCCCCCGGGACCGTTACCGGGAGGGTCAGGGGTCTGTCCCCCGGGACCGTTACCGGGAGGGTCAGGGGTCTGTCCCCCGGGACCGTTACCGGGAGGGTCAGGGGTCTGTCCCCCGGGACCGTTACCGGGAGGGTCAGGGGTCAGTCCCCCGGGACCGTTACCGGGAGGGTCAGGGGTCTGTCCCCCGGGACCGTTACCGGGAGGGTCAGGGGTCTGTCCCCCGGGACCGTTACCGGGAGGGTCAGGGGTCTGTCCCCCGGGACCGTTACCGGGAGGGTCAGGGGTCTGTCCCCCGGGACCGTTACCGGGAGGGTCAGGGGTCTGTCCCCCGGGACCGTTACCGGGAGGGTCAGGGGTCTGTCCCCCGGGACCGTTACCGGGAGGGTCAGGGGTCTGTCCCCCGGGACCGTTACCGGGAGGGTCAGGGGTCAGTCCCCCGGGACCGTTACCGGGAGGGTCAGGGGTCTGTCCCCCGGGACCGTTACCGGGAGGGTCAGGGGTCTGTCCCCCGGGACCGTTACCGGGAGGGTCAGGGGTCTGTCCCCCGGGACCGTTACCGGGAGGGTCAGGGGTCTGTCCCCCGGGACCGTTACCGGGAGGGTCAGGGGTCTGTCCCCCGGGACCGTTACCGGGAGGGTCAGGGGTCTGTCCCCCGGGACCGTTACCGGGAGGGTCAGGGGTCTGTCCCCCGGGACCGTTACCGGGAGGGTCAGGGGTCGGTCCCCCGGGACCGTTACCGGGAGGGTCAGGGGTCAGGGGTCAGTCCCCCGGGACCGTTACCGGGAGGGTCAGGGGTCTGTCCCCCGGGACCGTTACCGGGAGGGTCAGGGGTCAGTCCCCCGGGACCGTTACCGGGAGGGTCAGGGGTCAGTCTTCAGGGGTCTGTCCCCCGGGGTCAGAGTGAGGGGGTGTGTCCCCCAAGGTCAGGGTAAGGGGGGTATATCCTCCAGGGTCAGTGTCATGGGGTATGTCCCCGAGGGTCAGGGGGTATGTCCCCCCAGGGTCATAGTGAGGGGGTATATCATGCAGGGTCAGAGTGAGGAGGGTATGTCCCCTAGGGTCAGAGGGTATGCTCTCCAGGGTTAGAGTATGGGGGCATGACCCCAGGATCAGGGTGCACTTGAGGGTGAGTGGGGTGTCGTGTTGTTGTGTGACCCAGTCGACCAGTGGAAGGTGAAGGGGCTTTGTGGAATACTTCAAATTTCCTCTATTTGTAACTTCTGTTGTTAATTTATATATGTCTACATAACACCAGTAAATAATTGTGGCCCCAGCACTGATTTCTCTGCCATTCCACTGGTCCGGGCTTCTTGTCCTGAAAGTAGCTCCGTCATTCTAAATCCTTGTCTTCTGTTGATTGGCCAATCTGCTATCTTCAAGGATTTCAAATACATTTGTCAGGTGCAATTTCCCCTTCGTGGTATCAGGCTGCGGCTAGTTATTTGCAAAATATATTATTGACCTGGATGAGGAAATTGCATGACACCAAAATAAATGGGAAGGCAAGGGGGTGAGAATGACAGAGTCTGCAACGGCACATAGACAGGTTAAGTGAGTGGGCAAAAACCTGAAAGGTGCAGTTTTATGTGGGGAAAATGTGAGGTTCTTATACTTTGACAGGAATGGAGGAGATGCAATTTGTTTAAATGGAGAAGGACTGCAGAAAGCTGAGACATAGATGGATTTGAGAATCCCGTGTGAATCAGAATAAGCTAGCATCTGTGCCTCTACGTCAAAGGGAATAAAATATAAAAATAGGGAAGTTTTGCTAAAACTGTGCAATGGACTGGTTGGACCAAAGGGTCTATTTCCATGCTGTATGACTCTATCTCAGTAAGGAGGAATT
>NW_025211163.1:0-1904 GCF_004010195.1 Chiloscyllium plagiosum
AAATCCAAGCCATCTGACGACTGGAGGTAGAACACCTCATCTTCCACCTTGGGAAGCTTCAACCACATGGCATCAACATCAACTCCTCTAGTTTCCAAATCACCCCACCCTCATCCCAGATCCAACCCTCCAACTCGGCAGCACCCTCTTGACCTGTCCATCTTCCTTCCCACCTATCCACTCCACCCTCCCCACCAACCTATTACAATCACCTCCTTCCCTGCATCTACATATCGCCTTCCCAGCTACCTTGCCCCAGCCACACTTCCATCCTCCTGTTTGTCTCTCAGCTCCCTTCCACCCCCCCCCCCCCCCCCACAACCCCACACTACCACCTAAGTGCGGTAGTGGTTATTTTTCCCTCAGCACCCATGTCGTGTGTGTGCAGGTGTGAGACACATTGAAAGACACAAAGTGCACAAATCTTTATTCAAAATTTCCACCACCAGGAAGAAAGGAAACACCCGAGTGGCCAGTGACAAGCAGTGCCCTTCACATCAAAGGACAATGCTGTGTGATCAAACAGTGAAGGGGAGGGCAGGGATCAACCAAAACTATATTGTGTGTGGATTGACAATCTCAGGGAACAATACATCATAGGATCTACAAGCAATCAATGGTGAATTGGCTGAACTCAGACTTTACGCACTTCAGACACATTACGTGGTGGATTATCAGTTAGCCCAGCAAGGGGGAGTATGTGCAATCATTGGTGACAAGTGTATAACCTATGTCATTAACGATTCTTACAATGTTACACAGACAATCAAAAACATTCGGGACCAGCTAGATGACTTCAGACTAGGTGCCACAGGAGGACTTAGCTGGCTAGAATGGCTGGTAGGCAAATCCTGGGGATGCTATTTGATACACGGGATTGTTCTCTTTATTTCACTCATACTGGTATTTAGCCTAGGCCTCGGGTGTTTAAAGCTTTGCAGTAAGGTGCTGATGCGGCCATGCCAGGAGCAAGAGTCACCACAGAAGAGCCCCCAACAAAACTCACATTCCTTAACACCCCTCAGGATGAGGAGACCTTAGAAAAGGTCTATATGTGAGTTGGGTGGTCTATGGGAAATCGCCAAAATCGCCTCCTTGACCACAAAGTGGGGAGTGAAGTGGGAGTTGACACAGGGCATGCTGACATGGGGCACACAGACACAAGATGGCCACTGAGCCATAAGTTGGTCAGTTAGCACACAAGATGGCCACTGAGCCATTACATGGAAAACTACAGCAAAGCATACACAGATACTGCCTGAGGCTAACAGGATGCCAGCAAAAGACACAGAACATAGATGATTAGTTTAAGGCGGGTGGGGGAGAGAATACACATCAGTAACGTCCACTCCCACCGAAGTCATAGAGTCATAGAGATGTACAGCATGGAAACAGACCCTTCGATCCAACTCGTCCATGCCAACCAGATGTCCCAATCCAATCTAGACCCACCTGGCAGCACTTGGCCCATATCCCTCCAAACCCTTCCTATACATATACCCATCCAGATGCCTTTTAAATGTTGCAATTGTACTGGCCACCACTACATCCTCTGGCAGCTCATTCCATACACGTACCATCCTTTGAATGAAAAGTTGTCCCTTAGGTCTTTTATATCTTTCCCCTCTCACCCTAAACATATGCCCTCTAGTTCTGGACTCCCCCATCCCAGGGAAAAGACTTTGTCTATTTATCCTATCCATGCCCCCCATGATTTTATAAACCTCTATAATGTCATCCCTCAGCCTCCAACGCTCCAGGGAAAACAGCCTATTGAACCTCTCCCTATAGCTCAAATCCTCCAAATCTGGCAACAACCTTGTAAATCTTTTCTGAATCCTGTCAAATTTCACAACATCTTTCCGATAGGAAGGAGACCAGAATTGCACGCAATATTCCAACAG
>NW_025211163.1:2171-4038 GCF_004010195.1 Chiloscyllium plagiosum
TCCCAGGTAGACAGTGATTGTTCCCTTGGATCCTGTCCCAGGTAGACAATGAATGTTCCCCTGGGTCCATTCCCAGGTAGACAGTGATTGTTCCACTGGGTCCATTCCCAGGTAGACATTCATTGTTCCCTTGGATCCTGTCCCAGGTAGACAGTGAATGTTCCCCTGGGCCATTTCCCAGGTTGACAGTGATTGTTCCCCTTGGTCCTCTATCAGGTAGACAGTGATTGTTCCCCTGGGTCCTATCCCAGGTAGACAGTGATTGTTCCCTTGGAGCCTGTCCCAGGTAGACGGTGATTGATCCCCTGGATCCTGTCCCACTTAGACGGTCATTTTTCCCCTGGGTCCTCTCCCAGGTAGACAGTGATTGTTCCCCTGGGTCCTCTATCAGGTAAACCGTCATTGTTCCCCTGGTACTCTCCCAATTAGACGGTCATTTTTCCCCTGGGTCCTATCCCAGGTAAACAGTGATTGTTCATTTGGGTCCTCTCCCAGGTAGACAGTGATTGATCCCCTGGGTCCTCTCCCAGGTAGACAGGGATTGTACCCCTGGGTCCTGTCCCAGGTAGACAGTGATTGTACCCCTGTGTCCAGTCCAAGGTAGACAGTGATTGTTCCCCTGGGTCCTCTCCCAGGTAGACAGTGATTGTTCCCATGGATCCTGTCCCAGGTAGACAGTGATTGTTCCCCAATGTCCTCTCACAGGTAGACACTGATTGTTCCCCTGGTCCTCTCACAGGTAGACAGTGAATGTTCCCCTGGGTCCTTTCCCATGTAGACAGTGATTGTGCCCTAGGTCTCTCCCATGTAGACAGTGATTGTGCCCCTGGGTCCTCTCCCAGGTAGACAGTGATTGTTCCCCTGTGTCCTCTCACAGGTAGACAGTGAATGTTCCCCTGGGTCCTCTCCCAGGTAGACAGAGTTTGTTCCCCTGGGTCCACTATCAGTTGGACAGTGATTGTTCCCCTTGATCCTGTCCCAAGTAGACAGCGATAGTTCCCATGGTTCCTGTCCCAGGTAGACAGTGATAGTACCCATGGATCCTGTCCCAGGTAGAATGTGATTGTTCCGCTGGGTCCAGTCCCAGGTAGACAGTGATTGTTCCCCTGGGCCTTACCCAGGTAGACAGTGATTGTTCCCCTGGGTCCTGTCCCAGGCAGATGGTGATTTTTCCCCTGGGTCCTCTCCCAGGTAAACAGTGATAGTTACCCTGGGTCCTCTCCCAGGTAGACAGTGATTGTTCCCCTGTGTCCAGTCCAAGGAAGACAGTGATTGTTCCCCTAGGTCCTCCCCCAGGTAGACAGTGATTGTTCCCCTGGGTCCTGTCCCAGGTAGATAGTGATTGTTCCCCTGGGTCCTGTCCCAGGCAGATGGTGATTTTTCCCCTGGGTCCTCTCCCAGGTAAACAGTGATTGTTCATTTGGGTCCTCTCCCAGGTAGACAGTGATTGTTCCCCTGGTTCCTCTCCAAGGTAGACAGTAATTGTTCCCCTGGGTCCTCTCCCAGGTAGACAGTGAACGTTCCCCTGGGTCCTGTCCCAGGCAGATGGTGATTGTTCCCCTGACTCCTTTCCCAGGTCGACTGTGATTGTGCACCTGGGTCGTGTCCCAGGTAGACAGTCATTGTTCCCTTGGATCCAGTCCCAGGTAGACAGTCATTGTTCCCTTGGATCCTGTCCCAGGTAGACGGTGATTGATCCCCTGGGTCCTCTCCCAGGTAGACAGGGATTGTACCCCTGGGTCCTGTCCCAGGTAGACAGTGAATGTTCCCCTGGGTCCTGTCCCAGGTAGACAGTAATTCTGCCTCTGGGCCCTGACCCAGGTAGACAGTGATTGTGCCCCTGGGTCCTGTCCCAGGTAAACAGTGA
>NW_025211163.1:4063-11043 GCF_004010195.1 Chiloscyllium plagiosum
GATTGTGCCCTGGGTCTCTCCCATGTAGACAGTGATTGTTCCCATGGATCCTGTCCCAGGTAGACAGTGATTGTTCCCCAATGTCCTCTCACAGGTAGACACTGATTGTTCCCCTGGGTCCTTTCCCATGTAGACAGTGATTGTGCCCTGGGTCTCTCCCATGTAGACAGTGATTGTGCCCCTGGGTCCTCTCCCAGGTAGACAGTGATTGTTCCCCTGTGTCCCTCTCACAGGTAGACAGTGAATGTTCCCCTGGGTCCTCTCCCAGGTAGACAGAGTTTGTTCCCCTGGGTCCTCTATCAGTTGGACAGTGATTGTTCCCCTTGATCCTGTCCCAAGTAGACAGCGATAGTTCCCATGGATCCTGTCCCAGGTAGACAGTGATAGTACCCATGGATCCTGTCCCAGGTAGAATGTGATTGTTCCGCTGGGTCCAGTCCCAGGTTGACAGTGATTGTTACCCTGGGCCTTACACAGGTAGACAGTGATTGTTCCCCTGGCTCCTGTACCAGGTAGACAGTGATTGTTCCCCTGGCTCCTGTCCCAGGTAGACAGTGATAGTTCCCGTGGATCCTGTCCCAGGTAGACAGTGATTGTTCCACTGGGTCCTGTCCCAGGTAGACAGTGATATTTCCCGTGGATCCTGTCCAAGATAGACAGTGATTGGTCCCCTGGGTTCTCTCCCAGGTAGACAGTGATTGTTCCCCTGGGTCCTGAGCCAGGTAGACAGTGATTGGTCCCCTGGGTCCTGTCCCAGGTAGACAGTGATTGGTCCCCTGGGTTCTCTCGCAGGTAGACAGTGATTGTTCCCCTGGGTCCTGACCCAGGTAGACCATGATTGGTTCCCTTGGGTTCTCTCCCAGGTAGACAGTGATTGTACCCCTGGGTCCTGACCCAGGTAAACAGTGATTGTTCCCCTAGATATGCTCCCAGGTAAAAAATGATTGTTCCCCTGGGTCCAGTCCCAGGTAGAGAGTGATTGTTCCCCTGGGTCCTCTCCCAGGTAGACAGTTACTGTTCCCCTGGATCCTCTCCCAGATAAAAAATGATTTTTCCCCTGGGTTCTGTCCCATGTAGAGAGTGATTGTTCCCCTGGGTCCTCTCCCAGGTAGACAGTGACTGTTCCCCTGGATCCTCTCCCAGGTAAAAAATGATTGTTCCCCTGGTTCCTGTCCCAGGTAGAAAGTGATAGTTACCCTGGGTCCTCTCCCAGGTAGACAGTGATTGTTCCTCTTGGCCCTCTCCCAGGTAGACAGTGATAGTTTCCTTGGATCCTGTCCCAGGTAGACAGTGATAGTTCCCCTGGATCCTGTCCCAGGTAGATAGTGATTGATTCCCTATGTCATCTTCCAGATAGACAGTGATTGTTCCCGAGGATCCAGTCGCAGGTAGACAGTGATTGTTCCCCTGGATCCTCTCCCAGGTAGACAGCGATTTTTCTCCTGGGATCTCTTCCAGGTAGACAATGATAGTTCCCCTGGTAGACGAGCCAGGGGAACAATCACAGTCTACCTGGGAGAGAAGCCAGGAGAAAAATGACCTTCTAATTGGGACAGGACCCAGGGGATCAATCACCGTCTACCTGGGACAGGATCCAAGGGAACAATCACTGTCTACCTGGGACAGGACCCGAGGGCACAGTGACTGTCTACCTTGGAATGGACCCAGGGGAACAATCACTGTCTACCTGGGAGAGGACTCAGGGGAACAATCACTGTCTACCTGGGTCCTGTCCCAGGTAGACCGTGATTGTACTCCTAGGTCCTCTCCCAGGTAGACAGTAAAAGTTCCCCTGAGGCCAGTCCCAGGTCGACAGTGATAGTTCCCCAGGATCCTGTCCCGGGTAGACAGTGATTGTTCCTCTGGGCTCTCTCCCAGGTAGACAGTGATAGTTCCCCTGGGTTCTGTCCCAGGGAGACAGTGATTGATTCCCTATGTCATCTTCCAGATAGACAGTGATTGTTCCCGAGGATCCAGGTAGACAGTGATAGTTTCCTTGGATCCTGTCCCAGGTAGACAGTGATTGTTACCCTGAGGCCAGTCCCAGGAAGACTGTGATTGTTCCCCTGGGTCCTCTCCCAGGTAGACAGTGATTGTTCCCCTGGGTCCAGTTCCAGGTAGACAGTGGTAGTTCCCCTGGGTCCTGACCCAGGTAAACAGTGATTGTTCCCCTGGATCGTGTCCCAGGTAGGCAGTGAATGTTCCCCTGGGACCTCCGCCAGGTAGACCGTGAATGTTCCCCTGGGTCCTATCCCAGGTAGACAGTGATTGTTCCTCTGGGTCATCTCCCAGGTAGACAGCGATTGTTCCTCTGGGTCCTCTCACAGGTAAACAGTGATTGTTCCCCTGGGTCCTCTCCCAGGTAGACAGTGATTGTTCCCCTGTGTCCTCTCCCAGGTAGACAATGATTGTTCCCCTGTGTCCAGTCCAAGGTAGACAGTGATTGTTCAACTGTTCCCTGTCCCAGGTAAGCAGTGATAGTTACCCTGGGTCCTCTCCCAGGTAGACAGTGATTGTCCCCCTGTGTCCAGTCCAAGGAAGACAGTGAATGTTCAACTGTTCCCTGTCCCAGGTAGACAGTGATAGTTACTCTGGGTCCTCTCCCAGGTAGGAGAAAGTGAGGTCTGCAGACGCTGGAGATCAAAGCTGAAACTTTATTGCTGGAACAGCACAGCAGGTCAGGCAGCATCTAGGGAACAGAAGATTCGACGTTTCGGGCACATGCCCTTCTTCAGGAAGGTCCCAGGTAGACAGTGATTGTTCCCCTGGGTCCTCTTCCAGGTAGACAGTGATTGTTCCCCTGGGTCCTCTCCCAGGTAGACAGTGATAGTTCCCCTGGCTCCTGTCCCAGGTAGACAGTGATTGTTCCCCTGAGGCCAGTCCCAGGTAGACAGTGAATGTTACCCTGGCTCCTGTCCCAGGTAGACAGTGATAGTTTCCTTGGATCCTGTCCCAGGTAGACAGTGATTGTTCCCCAGGTTCCAGTCATAGGTAGACAGTGATTGTTCCTCTGGGCCCTCTCCCAGGTAGACAGTGATAGTTTCCTTGGATCCTGTCCCAGGTAGACAGTGATAGTTCCCCTGGATCCTGTCCCAGGTAGACAGTGATTGTTCCCCTGAGGCCAGTCCAAGGTAGACAGTGATTGTTCCCCTGGGTCCTCTCTCAGGTAGACAGAGATAGTTCCACTGGGTCCAGTCCCAGGTAGATAGTGATTGTTCCTCTGGGTCCTCTCTCAGGTAGACAGTGATAGTTCCCCTGGTTCCTCTCCCAGGTAGACAGTGATAGTTCCCCTGGGCCCTGTCCCAGGTAGATAGTGATTGTGCCCCTGGGTCCTCTCCCAGGTAGACAGTGATTGTTCCCCTGGGTCCTGTCCCAGGCAGATGGTGATTTTTCCCCTGGGTCCTCTCCCAGGTAAACAGTGATTGTGCCCCGGGGTCCTCTCCCACGTAGACAGTGATTGTTCCCCTGGTCCATTCCCAGGTAGACAGTGAAAGTTCCCCTGGGTCCTCTCCCAGGTAGACAGTGATTGTTCCCCTGGATCCATTCCAAGATAGACAGTCACTGTGCCCTCGTGTCCTGTCCCAGGTAGACAGTGATTGTTTCCTTGGATCCTGTCCCAGGTAGACGGTGATTGATCCCCTGGGTCCTGTCCCAGTTAGAAGGTCATTTTTCTCCTGGCTTCTCTCCCAGGTAGACTGTGATTGTGCCCCGGTTCCACTCTCAGGTATACAGTGAAAGTTCCCCTGTGTCCTGTCCCAGGTAGACAGTGATAGTTCCCCTGGATCCTGTCCCAGATGGACAGTGATTGTTCCTCTGTGCCCTCTCCCAGGTAGACAGTGATAGTTCCCCTGGGTCCTGTCCCAGGTAGACAGTGATTGATTCCCTATGTCATCTTCCAGATAGACAGTGATTGTTCCCGAGGATCCAGTCGCAGGTAGACAGTGATTGTACCCCTGGATCCTCTCCCAGGTAGACAGCGATTTTTCCCCTGGGATCTCTTCCAGGTAGACAATGATAGTTCCCCTGGGAGAGGAGCCAGGGGAACAATCACTGTTTACCTGGGAGAGGACCCAGAGGAACCATCACTGTCTACCTGGGAGAGGACCTAGGGGTACAATCACGGTCTACCTGGGACAGGACCCAGGTAGACAGTGATTGTTCCCATGAGTCCTCTCCCAGGTAGACAGTGATTGTTCCCCTGGGTCCAGTACCACGTAGACAGTGATAGTTCCCCTGTGTCCTGACCCTGGAAAACAGTGATTGTTCCCCTGGGTCGTGTCCCAGGTAGGCAGTGAATGTTCCCCTGGGACCTCCCCCAGGTAGACAGTGATAGTTCCCCTGGGCCCTGTCCCAGGTCGACAGTGATTGTGCCCCTGGGTCCTCTCCCAGGTAGACAGTGATTGTTCCCCTGGGCCCTTTCCCAGGTAGACGGTGATTGATCCCCTGTGTCCTGTCCCAGACAGATGGTGATTGTTCCCCTGGGCCCTCTCCCAGGTAGACCGTGAATGTTGCCCTGGGTCCTGTCCCAGGTAGACTGTGATTGTTCCCCCAAGGTCCTCTCCCAGGTAGACAGTGATTGTTCCCCTGGGTCCTGTCCCAGGTAGACAGTGATTGTTCCCCTGGGTCCTGTCCCAGGCAGATGGTGATTTTTCCCCTGCGTCCACTCCCAGGTAAACAGTGATTGTGCCCCTGGGTCCTCTCCCAGGTAGACAGTGATTGTTCCCCTGGGTCCTGTCCCAGGTAGACAGTAATTGTTCCCCTGTGTCTAGTCCAAGGTAGACAGTGATTGTTCAACTGTTCCCTGTCCCAGGAATGCAGTGATAGTAACCCTTGGTCCTCTCCTGGTTAGACAATGATTGTTCCCCTGTGTCCAGTCCAAGGTAGACAGTGATTGTTCAACTGTTCCCTGTCCCAGGTAGACAGTGATTGTTACCCTGGCTACTGTCCCAGGTAGACAGTGATAGTTTCCTTGGATCCTGACCCAGGTAGACACTGATTGTTCCCCAGGTTCCAGTCCCAGGTAGACAGTGATTGTTCCTCTGGGCCCTCTCCCAGGTAGACAGTGATAGTTTCCTTGGATCCTGTCCCAGGTAGACAGTGATAGTTCCCCTGGATCCAGTCCCAGATAAACAGTGATTGTTCCCCTGAGGCCAGTCCAAGGTAGACAGTGATTGTTCCCCTGGGTCCTCTCCCAGGTAGACAGTGATTGTTCCCCTGAGGCCAGTCCCAGGTAAACAGTGATTGTGCCCCTGGTTCCTCTCCCAGGTAGACAGTGATAGTTCCCCTGGGCCCTGTCCCAGGTCGACAGTGATTGTGCCCCTGGGTCCTCTCCCAGGTAGACAGTGATTGTTCCCCTGGGCCCTTTCCCAGGTAGACGGTGATTGATCCCCTGTGTCCTGTCACAGACAGATGGTGATTGTTCCCCTGGGTCCTCTCCCAGGTAGACCGTGAATGTTGCCCTGGGTCCTGTCCCAGGTAGACTGTGATTGTTCCTCCAAGGTCCTCTCCCAGGTAGACAGTGATTGTTCCCCTGGGTCCTGTCCCAGGTAGACAGTGATTGTTCCCCTGGGTCCTGTCCCAGGCAGATGGTGATTTTTCCCCTGGGTCCACTCCCAGGTAAACAGTGATTGTGCCCCTGGGTCCTCTCCCAGGTAGACAGTGATTGTTCCCCTGGGTCCATTCCCAGGTAGACAGTGATTGTTCCCCTGGGTCCTGTCCCAGGTAGACAGTGATTGTTCCCCTGTGTCCTCTCCCAGGTAGACAATGATTGTTCCCCTGTGTCTAGTCCAAGGTAGACAGTGATTGTTCAACTGTTCCCTGTCCCAGGAAAGCAGTGATAGTAACCCTTGGTCCTCTCCCGGTTAGACAATGATTGTTCCCCTGTGTCCAGTCCAAGGTAGACAGTGATTGTTCAACTGTTCCCTGTCCCAGGTAGACAGTGATTGTTCCCCTGGGTCCTGTCCCAGGTAGACAGTGATTGTTCCCCTGGGTCCTCTCCCAGGTAGACAGTGATAGTTCCCCTGGTTCCTGTCCCAGGTAGACAGTGATTGTTCCCCTGAGGCCAGTCCCAGGTAGACAGTGAATGTTACCCTGGCTACTGTCCCAGGTAGACAGTGATAGTTTCCTTGGATCCTGACCCAGGTAGACACTGATTGTTCCCCAGATTCCAGTCCCAGGTAGACAGTGATTGTTCCTCTGGGCCCTCTCCCAGGTAGACAGTGATAGTTTCTTTGGATCCTGTCCCAGGTAGACAGTGATAGTTCCCCTGGATCCTGTCCCAGATAGACAGTGATTGTTCCCCTGAGGCCAGTCCAAGGTAGACAGTGATTGTTCCCCTGGGTCCTCTCTCAGGTAGACAGTGATAGTTCCCCTGGGTCCAGTCCCAGGTAGATAGTGATTGTTCCTCTGGGCCCTCTCTCAGGTTGACAGTGATTGTTCCCATGAGTCCTCTCCCAGGTAGACAGTGATTGTTCCCCTGGGTCCAGTCCCAAGTAGACAGTGATAGTTCCCCTGTGTCCTGACCCTGGAAAACAGTGATTGTTCCCCTGGGTCGTGTCCCAGGTAGGCAGTGAATGTTCCCCTGGGACCTCCCCCAGGTAGACGGTGAATGTTCCCCTGGGTCCAGTCCCAGGTAGATAGTGATTGTTCCTCTGGGCCCTCTCTCAGGTTGACAGTGATTGTTCCCATGAGTCCTCTCCCAGGTAGACAGTGATTGTTCCCCCTGGGTCCATCCCAAGTAGACAGTGATAGTTCCCCTGTGTCCTGACCCTGGAAAACAGTGATTGTTCCCCTGGGTCGTGTCCCAGGTAGGCAGTGAATGTTCCCCTGGGACCTCCCCCAGGTAGACAGTGATAGTTCCCCTGGATCCTGTCCCAGATAGACAGTGATTGTTCCCCTGAGGCCAGTCCAGGGTAGACAGTGATTGTTCCCCTGGGTCCTCTCTCAGGTAGACAGTGATAGTTCCCCTGGTTCCTGTCCCA
>NW_025211163.1:17612-22000 GCF_004010195.1 Chiloscyllium plagiosum
GATGCTGCCTGACCTGCTGTGCTTTTCCAGCACCACTCTAATCTAGACTCTGGTTTCCAGCATCTGCAGTCATTGTTTTTACCCTTTTGGAGCTTCCAACCACCTGCGTGCAAATTCCACATCCACCGCTCATCCTGCTTCCCAATTAAAATTGGAAGTGCAAGGTTTCAAGGGCTGCTAGATGTGTTTGGAAAATTATGTTGAAGCTTCCCATCACTTTTTCTTTGTTATCTGATAGGGGGGTTGGGATATGACCCAAGTCTAAACATTTCGGGATCTGAGTATGAAATATATCTGATCTGAGCCCGCCTTTCCAAAATTGGCAAGTCCCCTTTAAAAATGCAAGAGAATAGCACCTCATGAAGCTGAAAGATCTAATTCCAGAAAGGAAGCACTGTGACAAAGGGGAACCAGTTATTACATTCAGCATATCTACATTTGAGTTTTATTTGAAATATTCCACTGCAGGTATCGTATGATGTCAACGGATTTTGTGAGCGCAACCGAGATGTCCTCTTCACCGATTTGATAGAGCTCATGCAAACCAGTGAATTGTAGGTTCTTGAATTTTCATCTCATATTATAACAAAAATAGTCATCATTTCAATCAACTATTGGAAACTGTAGCTTTCAAATTACACATTTCGTTTTTCTCATTAATACCGAGTTCAAAATCACAAAACACCAGGTTATAGTCCAACAGGTTTATTTAGAAGTACAAGCTTTTGGAGCATTTCTCCATTGTCAGGTAGCTAATGGGGCAGGATCATAGGACACAGAAGTTTACATAAAAGATCAAAGTGTAATTTTACATTTTAATGAATTGAAACTTGCAATGTATCGAAATGATTAAAGACTTAACAGCAATCTAGGTATGTTCAATACATCACATCAGTTGTATGGCACTTTGATCTTTTACTATTAATTCTGTGTCCTATCATCCTGCCTCACTAGCTCTCTGACGATGAAGCAGTGCTCCGAAAATGACATCACCAACCCAAAGAAACCCAAACATATAAATAGAAAGCAGGAATTATCAGCAGTGCTTCGTCCGGAGGCCCACTGTAGATGTTACCTAGTAGGGTGACGAAACGTCTGAAAATGAACCTTCCAGCTCAGCGAGCAAATCTACATCCAGACAATTTGTATTATGAACACATAATTCAAGTAATTTGTCTTCTCGCATTCTTAAAATAAATTCAAATTGTGAACTTGCTGTACTTCCATATGATTGAAGATACTTTACTCTGATTGAAAAAGGTTTGTACATAGAGATAACAGAAAGTGCTGGATTTTTCCAGTTTACCATGTGCAATATCCCAGAAAATCAGCATCCAACAATGAATTCTGAAGTCTTTACTTCCATAACAAATTTGTTTAAGTTCCCCTATGTGTGTGTTCTTGTTGTTTCAAAACAAGTCAACTTTTATATAATGAGCAAATGCAGATTCGAGTCCAGGGCAGTACAATCAATCCACTCAAGCACCAATGTGATTTTATGGCTTTCAATCTGTCAATTCACCAAAGCATAAATTCACTTTATGGCTTTGTACTAAACCCAAGAGTATTTTGGTCTGTGTCATCCCAACTGCAGTTCATTTCAGCAGTAAATTGATTTCAAAGTAACTATTAAAAATGTATGTGATCAAAATAGGAACAATGGAACAAAATATTAGTCCACATCTTCTGGATTTATTTCAATCCTACTTCTGTCTCTCTTCTTCCTTTTAAAATGTCTTTCCCGAGAAACATATCAGTGAAACCTGTTTGGTTGTATTGATTTCATTTGGTCAAAAACTTCACAAATTATTATTCAGACATACATGAAGAATGATACTTGGTTAAAGTACCAGAATACTGCGGGTACATATTGAACTGCAACCCAGTTGAATCAGAAAAGTAAGGCCATACAAAAAAAAATTCTGACAGGATTTTGTCAATGTTTAATAAGAGGGACTGTTGGGATTAGAACTCTCTAGGGATTACAGATGACATGAATAATTCAGATCTGAGGAATTCATCTCTATGGCAGCTCAATCACATTTTAGTTGAGAAAATTCTAAAACAATACCAACTATTTGATATAGGACTGGATTTCATTGGCTTGCCAAAGGAAATATCAGTTTTTGTTTCATCGGCTCAATAGTTTTCCCTACTGTGCAATATTTTCACTTTAATCCACAAGTAATGTTGCAGCAGAATGGAACAAAATACCTGGGGGCGAAGGGGAAATGAAGAGAAATGCAACTGTAATCAGAGAGTCTACAGAGACAGGAAATATAAAAAAAGAGAAGTTCACAAAGCACCTTTTGCAACCTCAGAACATACCAAGCACTTAATACCCAATTAAAGACTTTGCAAATGTAGTCATTGTTATGTAGGAAGTGTGACAGTAAGTTCCCCCAAAAGGCAATGTGATATGGCCCAGATAATCTATTTCAGTCACATTTGCTGAGAAATAAATGTTGGCCAAGACAATAACAGCTTGCATTTACATAGCCATAGCTCCCATTTTTTGGTTGACACCATTTTGTAAAGATTCTGCTCTTGCCATTCACAGCACCTCGAAAATCCACCTTTTAATTCCTTCCTTTGCATTACCATACACTTTGTCATGTGCTATCATCCCCTTTTTTAAAATCGCTTTTGTTTTTCACCAAGTCACAGACTGTTTTGTTCTTCTCCCACCCACCCCTTTCCCAAGCTGTCCACACTTAGTTCAAAATATTTCATGTACTTGACAAAAACTTATTAAATAAAAATGTCGGCCTTGATTTTATCTTTGTAACTTATCAATATCTTTGTAACTGTAGCCCAATGAGTCACTGTCTTCAGAGTAGAAAGAAAGAAAACTGGAAGAGAGAATAAGTTAATTTTCTGCCTACAGGGTTTCATATGCTGACTATATCTGTCACTTCTGTGAAAGGAAAATTGGATAGTTTCAGCAACTGCACAAACTGGGTTTAACTTAATTCATAGTTAAATGTGAGAGTATTTCTTGACTAATCTGATTCTTTTTCCAGCCCCTTCATTCAAATGCTGTTTTCAGAAAATCTACAGAATGAGAAGAAAGGCAGGCCAACTACTGCAAGCATGAAGATTAAGGTGCAATTAAAATTCTTTATTTGCATATGTTAAGAGTGCATGATGTTTTAGATACATGTGAACTTGATAGAGAGTTTCCCAAGACTGAGAATTTCTCCTGGCACGGAGGGAGATTCAACCCTCTGAAGCACCTCCTGGACACTGTCACAACATTATTTCCTGACAAATCTGATATCGTGAGTATGGTGCTGGAAAAGCACAGCAGGTCAGGCAGCATCTGAGGAGCAGGAGAATTGACATTTCGGACATAAGCCCTTCATCAGTCCTCACTTTCTACTACCTAACAACTCTGAAAGCATTACATTAAATATCCTTTATGACTTGAGTCAGTTTTCCCAGTTAGTACCTTCGTCAATGCAATACTTTTCAGATATAAAAATGCTTTGGGAAGTCCAATGGCCATGAGAAATATATGAGGGAGTTTGCATTTTAAATTCAGAAACATAGGAGAATCATAGAATCCCTACAATGTGGAAACAAGCTCTTCGGCCCAACAAATCCACACTGACTCTTCAAAGAGTAACCCACCCAGACCCATTCAGCAGAAAAGGTAGCTTGGACGGCAGAAGGAGATGGATTGGATCACAAGACATCCGTGGTAGCAGGATGAGCATGGGTTTGGAATTGAGGAAAGGTCTTAGGTATGACCATATCATTATCCCCAATGTTACGACCAACTCTGGGTGCCTCAGGCTTGTCACAGTCAGCATCAGCTAAGTACTTAGCAAATCAGCACAATGGCTAAGTATTCTCTATAAGGCTCATGAGGATCTTGTACGTTGCAGTTCTCTCTTACTCTTTTAAAAAACAAATGATAAAGTCTATTTTTTCCCTCAGCAGGTAATGTGTCCATTCTAGCTACTAGTCTACTATATCTTACCTGAACTGCATCCAATATATTTACATCCTTCCTCAAATAAGGAGAGCAATACCATATACAGTACTCCAGATACGGTTTCATCAATGCCTTGTATAACTGAAGCATAACCTTCCTGTTTTAGTATCCAATTCTCCCTGAAATAAATCATTATGTTCAATTAGCTGTCCTAATTACTTGCTGTACCTGCATATTAACTCTTTACAATTCATTCAGTAGGACCAGAACTCTCTGCATCGCAGAGTTCTGCAATCTCTCAGTATTTGGATAATATGTTTGTTTGTTTAGTCTTCTTGCCAAAATGGATAATTTCACACTTCGCCATATTATACTCCAATTGCTGATCTTTACCCACACACTTAACCCTGTCTATACCCTTTGTAACTTCCTTACATCCTTTTCACAA
>NW_025211164.1:0-1000 GCF_004010195.1 Chiloscyllium plagiosum
CACCTTCTTCACTATCCTATTAACCTGTGACTGTACTTTCAAGGAACAATGAACTTGTATTCCAAGGTCTCTTTGTTCAGCAACACTCCCCAGGACCTTAACATTAAGTGTATAATTCCTGCGAAGATTTCCTTTCTCAAATTGCAGCACCTCGCTTTTATCCAAACTCCTTTTTCCAATCCTTAACACATTGGTCCATCTGATCAAGATCCCATTGTAAACTAAGGTAACCTTCTTCACTGTCCACTACACCTTCAATTCTGGTGTCATCTGCAAACTTACTAACTATACCTCTTGTGCTCACATCCAAATCATTTATATAAATGATGAAAAGTAGTGGACCCAGCACCAATCCACTGGTCACAGGCCTCCAGTCTGAAAATAACCCTCCACTATCACCCTCTGTCTTCTACCTTTGAGCCAGTTCTGTATCCAAATGGCAAATTCCCCATGAGATCTGACCTTACTAACCAACCTCTCATGAGGAACCATGTCGAATGCCTTACTGAAGTCCCTAAAGATCCAGTGTATCCAGTAATACACCAGTTAGGTCCATTGCAAAGGCAATATGTTCCATGCATCCATAATTCCAAACAGTTACAATGCTCTGAGCAAAGAAGCCTGATATTAGTCCTAAGTGATCAGCCCACATCCTAAAGAGTGTGGTCCTGCAGTGTTCTATATCCCACAAACGAGTACAGACAATAACCAAGGGTTGCAAACCGCGAGTGAAAAAATGTTCTCCCATCGCACATAAGTGACAACCTGAGACTGTGTTCCTGTGCTGTTCATTCCCCAGCCAGAGAGAAACAATTTCTCCGTGTCAACCCTGTCAAGCCCTTACAGAATATTTTATGTGTCAATGAAAGCATTTCATTTTTCTAAACTGCTGAGAATGTGGACTTGATTTAATCAGTAGGAGAAAGTGAGGACTGCAGATGCTGGAGATCAGAGCTGAAAATGTGTTGCTGGAAAAGCGCAGCAGGTCAGGCAGCATCCA
>NW_025211164.1:2627-9511 GCF_004010195.1 Chiloscyllium plagiosum
GGTGTGTCTCCCTGTAGCCTTCACTGGTGTGTGCCCAATCCACACTGGTGTGTGCCCTGTTAATGCAGCTGAAGTTCGTGATGTGCATCTGTTGGTACCTGGTGCCTGGCCAGACCCCTCAACACATTTCAAGAAGGTAACCCAGACCCTAACTTTGCTAGTTGTTTTAAGCAGCTGTAGAGTGGATATTCCATGAGAGAGTCAGCTGGTCAAACCATTTAGTTTTAAACAAAACAGAATTGATTTACAAGATTACTGAATGAAACACAAACACCAGAAAACAGAATCCAAATAACTTAGCCTCTCTGAAAGTTCCCAATTTAATGATGCTGTTCCAAATACATGCAACAATCCCCATAAACACCCCTTGGCACAAAAGGTAAAATCAAACACAGGTTCTTACAGGATAAAAATCAGAGAGAAAGTACCAGCCTGGACCTGCTCCTGTGGGACCAACAGCTTTTTTTCACACTACTGCTAAAAGAAATCAAACAGAGAAAAGCTGAGCTGGGAGAACTAGCCACTCCCCTTTCATTGTTCAAGTTTTTTTTAAACTTGAAAGCCTTCTGACTGAGTAGTCTCTATTAGGTATTATCAAATTGGTCCTAAAACCCTTTAGCTCCCAGATTTTTTGGACTCTGTGTCATTTACAACCTCTCAAAAAAAAAGCCAAGGACTGCATAACCTTGTCAAAGGAGCAGCTACACCACACTGGACCTTGCTCCTACCCCCTTCGTCTTCAACAGTAACCCCAAAGTCTGAGTGGATGAGGCTCATGGCAGAAGGCTTCTCTCTTAATCTGGTGTCTTCTACCCAGAATCCTTCACAGTCCATCCTGACATCTTGACACAGCATCATTTCCCTTCTTCTGCCATTATTTGATAATGGCCTCAGTGGACAATTTTCTCTTGCATCGTATATTCACTCCCTCAACGGCTGCTAGAGAGATCCAGCACAAAGTTCCTCATTGCTTGCCATCCCATTTATTCAGGTAAGGCCTTGATGCTCAGCACCATGATAAAATCAGAAATATGAGACAGAATTCCAATCACTCTGTGTTTTAAATACTTTGATTGTCCTCTCACCTGATCCATATGTGAAGTCCACTGTCATTATAATCAAGAAACAGTGTGAAGATTTCTGGCTCAGTTCTGAGGAAGGACCCGAAATGTTAGGTCTGATTTCTCTCCATAGATGCTGCCAGACCTGGTGAGATTTTCCAGCAATTATGTTTTGTTTTTCTGATTCAATGTGTTCTGTTGGGATTTTATCACATACCATTCTCCACCTCCTAAAAGCGCTAAGTGGCTTCATCAAATGCAGCCCAGTATGGGCTGAACTGCAGCCACATTTGACTGTCAGTTTTAAATCTACACGTGAATCAGACAGTGGTCAAACATGCTCAAAGTGAATTACTGAAAACATTTACAGATAAGTTATTGCCAATTTGTGGAAGTACAAAAGATTGAAGGTTCATGTATAATTTTACATCAATGCATCATAGTGAAATTTCACAATGCAACTCTTTTTCAAAGTAAATTATTTCAAACTCACTTCATAGAGTTATTTGCTTACAAAAGGTTTCAAAAAGTTTTCATGTTCCTTTTTGGCAACTCAGTCCTTTTGGAATTGAGATACAATTGGTTAGTAAATGAAAATAAAACCAGTAATAACATTATTATTAGGTGTGTGGGCTCTTTAATCACATAGGCAGTTTGTATGTTTGCTGGCAAAATAACAAGACAAAAATCAGAGTATGTAAGTGTTTTTGGATCATTGTAAGTGCTTTATTTCCTTGGTCACTGAATGTTTGTTAAGTAAATATGCATATGTGAAGTATATTTGCCTGTATTGTCCGAATATATCCAAGGCGTTTTCCAATAAAATAATGCATGCTGCTAACAGAGCGTTGCCATAGTTACACCTCTGGTTGGTCAGCCAATTTGGATTTGACAACACAGGCTTGGATTATTGGGACTTTGAGCACTCAATTAATTTTTGTGATAATTAAGTGATGAAACTTCAACATTTTCTTTTCTCATTCCTGTTTTCATTTGTATAAAATTAGCTGATGGTTGTCCAATTGAAAGTAAAAAGAAAGCAAAACCCATTTCCCGTTGAGTATTGTATTTGTGAGTATACAGTTAATTTGTGTTTAAAATTTATTTCTTTCCTTGTATTCTCTAAAGAGATTCTAATGCATATTGCTAAGACGTTTTCTGCCAGAATAATGGGCAATAATTTAGTGAGAATATTTCACATATTCGGCAAATTCATTTTAGAAATTTGTATCACAATTAATTTTCAATATGCTTGTTAACATCCACATAATACTTAAACAAAAATCCATTATACTCATACATGTATCTTCACTTCCATAAAAGAGGCAAGAGTTCTGACTTTGTGGACGATTGGCGATCTGAAAATAAATTGCCCTCGACATGTGATGCATGTACAAGGTGAAATGCTTGCTTAAGTTTGCATGTTGCCCAAAAACTTCCTTGAGCTAGTATAGTTAGATGGCATTTTAAAATGTAATTTTTAACTATAATATTTGAATTAAAAATATTCTCTGCTTTATTTAAGAGAGGTAACTTGGTGCAACTGTCGAGACTGGTTCACATTAAAATAGCTGAAAATGGATTTACCACAAACAATAAGTACGTATAATCTGAATCTGACGTTCTAGGAAGAGCATTATTTTAAGTAGCTAAACACGAACTTAAAAATCAAATTGAACCATTTACTAGTTTCATTGGTATACAGTGATCAGTTTCTTTGTAATCTGAAAAAAAGTAAACACTTTTAATGTGCTGTTAAAGTCCTTTCAGCGAAAAGATAGTAAACTATAGACACTCATTTGAAGAACTGAAAACAAATACAGTAAGTAAAACCTTACCATACTGATTAAACTGGGCATGGCAAGCCTTATGGGTAGGAGTATCTTCTAATGTGATGTTTTTAAATGATTAGAAATTGGTGCAGAAACTCAACTGGGGATGAAAGAAATTTGCACTTTAAATACCTCTTTAAACCTTATGCACTATTTTGGCTAATTGACACTGCAAAACGATGCAGCTCAGCTGAAACTCCAAGCTTAAAAACACTTCAAGGAAAATAAAACTGATCCATTTCATGTATTTTATTATTAAGTTAAAAATCATTCAGTCCATTTTGATTAACAGTAAATCAGATTGAAGGAATTCCTACTCAATACTGCCTTTAAAGAATTAAGTGAATTGATCATTTTCTTTGTGTGTATATTTCCCATTCACAGAGCTTTATGAGTAAACTTGAAAATATTTAGTTGCAGCAGGCAAAAATAATTTAAGGTGGCCTTAGATGCTTGTTAATAAAGCTTTAAGTAACCGAACATACATTTTCTCTCATGGAGTAGAGATTGTACATCATTGTGCCATAGCACGTGAGAATCCGCTGATTACCCGCAGTTCAATCCCTCCTGTGCAATATTATGAATTTCTCAGCCTTTTGTGATGATAGTATGGCTTAAAGAGATGTATTTGGTCCTGATTTTTTATGAAGAAAGATTGAGACAGAAGTAACAAACGTTACGCTCCAGAGCCAATAAGGTTAACAGTTGTGAGGCTTAGGGATTTTTTAAAGCTGGAAAAACAGAAGCAGCCTGAATGGGTGGAGTTTAGTTTTAGCCTTCAGTGGCATTTTCTGGAGTCTTGAAGCTAGATGTGGAAGAAATTTGCTTTTATTCCTCTTTTATTCCTTTATTTGCTTTTATTTGCTTTTATTCCTCTTTGTTACAGCTAAAATCTGGAGTTCTCTTCCTGCTGCTAGAATTGCATGTAAGCCAATCAATTTTACTGAATTTCTCTCAAGCTTGGTAGTTTGACCAATCAAATTTCATCTGGAACACAATGACTTACCTCACAACCTCTCAAGTCTACACATATTCTGAGCCAAAAGGCCAAGAAGCGAAAGATTATCTTCTTACTTTATTTTGTGCGGTTTTTGTCTGGTCCAAAACACTTCAAAAGAGAAAAAGTAGCTTTAGTCACGAGAAAGGAAGTAGAATATGTAAATTTGAAAAAATATCTCTACAGCTCAAAAGATAAATGCTCTGAAATGTAGTACTGTGTTAGGTAGCCCCCATGCCCTGAAAGAACAATGTTTGTAATTAATCTCTAATTATCATTGTTGGAAAGTGAGCTTTTGCAGCGATTATATTCTTTTGCAGTTATTTTGGTTGCCAGCTCTGTGCTTTATATTTAAGAGCATTTTACATTTATATAACACTGTTAAGGTAGAAAAACATTCCAAGGCACTTGGAAAATTAGAGGCATAAATGCAAAAGTCAATGCTGAGTCTAATCAGGCATGAAGACGGTTGGTCAGAATTATGATTTTTTTTAAAAGGAGGATCTTAGGTGAGAGAAATGGAGAATCAGGAAGGTTTAAGGAGAGAATTTCCCATTCTGCTTTGGTTGGGAGAAGGTTTGGAAAATGTTGCTCAAGTCTTTTATTGTAAGTGATGATTGCCTTTTATTTGAACATCATAAATACTAGCTGTATATGTCAAAACCTCATCTGCATCACAAGACTGCCAGACAGAACTATTTCCTAGTAGTCACTGATTGTACCATGATGATGTGGACCACCTTCTGTACATATTCATTTGACCCTTTACACTATAACAAATTGTAGAATATGGAGCCTGATTTGGCTGAAGACATAGGCTCCACTTGTGAAATGAAGAGAGGAGAGGTTGAAGTTAAAAATGAAGTCAAAAGAATGGTGATTATTGGGGAGTTCTGCATTGGAAGGGTTAAAAAAAGAGGTGATACTTTGGAGAGATTTAAATACATGAATATCAACTCAAAATCTGAAGAGTTGAAAGGCCAGGATATTGGCAGCAGAACTTTGAATACAGCAGAGCGTAAGGTAAGGATGTCATGGTAGAACAAAGAGGTGTTGATGGTGGATGTTAGAAGTTAAGCATCTCACTGTCCATACAACACTGCAGGAGCTCCTCAAGGCAGGGTCCCAGGACCAACCTTCTTCAGCCAACTCTACAATGAGAAGAAGAAGAAGAAGTTAATGGTGTGATAGTAGTAATAATCTTTGAGAGTTTCAGCTTAATGCTCTGGGGATGGTGGTTCAAATCCCACAATTACAATTACAAATCCTCCCTCAAGTCACAACAATCCAGACGATATAACTTTTCAGAGTTTGGGCAGCATGGTGGCTCAGTGGGTAGCACTACTGCCTCATAGTGCCAGGGACTTGGGTTTGATTCCAACCTCGAGCGACTGTCTGTGTGGAGTTTGCATATTCTCCTTACATCTGCGTGGGTTTCCTCCATGTGCTCCAGTTTCCTCCCACAATCCAATGATGTGCAGGTTATGTGAATTGACAAAGCTAAATTGTCCAGTGTTCAGGGATGTATAAATTAGGTGCATTAGTCAGGGGTAAATATAGGGTAGGGGAATGGGTCTGGGTGGGTTACTCTTCGGAGGGTCAGTGTGAACCTGGTTCCACACTGTAGAGATTCTAAGTTTGACCACTTCTGGGAAAATACCCAGTTTTTCAGTGCCTCCTATTCAGATCTCAAGAGCTATGCACATAGCTTTACAGGCTTTCAATCAGTTTAGCCAATTTGCACAGTACCTGCAAGAGCTGCTATCTTTTTCAACCAAACAGAAAACTTGATCTGTTCAGAGATTAATTTGTCTCTTCTCAGAAGAAACCTCTGTAGTCCACTTTCAATCGCTGTCTAATATTTTTGTGCCTGCAACTGTGTTCTGATTGTTTTCACTCTCCAGCTCCTCTGTTTGTTGCTCTTCTTTGTATCTGCAGCTTTCCTTTATGGCTGCCAATTATATGATTACTTTTGTAACCTCCCTCCTGTTGTCACAGACCAGTAGAATTTATTACTCAAATAAATTCCAATTATTTCTTATACATTTGATGCAAACTCTTATAAAGTCTTTTGTGTACAGTTGAAAAGATAATTATACATTACACAGACCTTTTAAACAAATTACAAATTTTCCTCATGGTGCTGCTTCCAGGTAAATTATTATTACATTTATCTAATCTTAACCAGCTGATCGACAATGCGACACATACACTGATGTATAGGGTGTTCTTGCTAGCAACTATCATTTGATTATTGAAGTCTCATGATTAGTGCTGAGTTATATATAAGATTTCCTCACTGCATCAGTCTTTTCTTCTTAATTGGAGCCAATGTCAAATGAGTGAGTTCAAGAGTACTAATTAATCTTCATGCTAGATTAACTCTAGAAAGGTGTTGAACTACATTGAGATTAAAAGATTACCCCTAATATTCTGTCTGATAGCTCAAACCAACTCCACATTTGACAAGACTCCTGATAAGCACACATAACTGTGTCATTGATTTAATACAGTCATCAGTACCTATCAGTGATTCAATGATTGTTCTTTTGTCCCACTGTAACCTCTGCTAGGTTCATCACTATATATTGGTCTTTCTCTTACTTCCCACTTCATGTTTCCCCAAGTAAAACTAATTACATCAGGGCAATAGTATTGTTCCATGAATCTGTATCACAGTTACTGCATAACTCAATATTTCAACAATGTTTGAAAGAATTTGTGGCCAATCCTATGGCTAGATTGAGCAATGTGTACACATGTAATTTTATACCAGTTTTCTCAGGTCGTTCTAACAGCAACGGGGAGACTATTAAAGCAATTTAGAGTCATAGAGTCATAGAGATGTACGGCATGGAAACAGACCCTTCGGTCCAACCCATCCATGCCGACCAGATATCCCAACCCAATCTAGTGCCACCTGCCAGCACCCAGCCCATATCCCTCCAAACCCTTCCTATTCATATACCCATCCAAATGCCTCTTAAATGTTGC
>NW_025211164.1:10001-11309 GCF_004010195.1 Chiloscyllium plagiosum
TGCAAACTTACTAACTGTACCTCTTATGCTCGCATCCAAATCATTTATGTAAATGACAAAAAGTAGAGGGCCCAGCACCGATCTTTGTGGCACTCCACTGGTCACAGGCCTCCAGTCTGAAAAACAACCCTCCACCACCACCCTCTGTCTTCTACCTTTGAGCCAGTTCAGTATCAAAATGGCTAGTTCTCCCTGTACTCCATGAGGTCTAACCTTGGTAATCAGTCTCCCATGGGGAACCTTGTTGAATGCCTTACTGAAGTCCATATAGATAACATCTACAGCTCTGCCCTCATCAATCATCTTTGTTACTTCTTCAAAAAACTCAATCAAGTTTGTGAGACATGATTTCCCACACACAAAGCCATGTTGACTATCCCCAATCATGTTGCACGTTCTCGATGTTCCTGGCATTGAAATAGACACACTTCAAACCAACGTTTTGCTTGCCAGTGCCCTCTTGTGATGCTGAAACCTTATTTTGGACCTCCCTACTCTCAACCTCCTCTACATTCAAAATACAATTTAGGTTCCTACCCTTCCCTGCTGAATTAGTTTAAACCCGAAGAGCTTTAGCAAATTTCCCCCCAGGTTATTGGTCCCCCTCTGGTTCAGGGAAAGACCATCCCACTTATCACAGAAAGAACCTAAATTATCCAGGAAACCAAAGCCCTCCCTCCTGCACCATCACTGTAGCCACGTGTTCAACGTCTCTCTCTCCCTATTCCTGCCTTGCTAGCATGTGGGATGGGTAACAAACCAGCGATAACAACTCTGTTCATCTTAGCTCTTAGCTTCCACCCTAGCTCCCTGAATTTCTGCCTTAAATCCCCATCTCTCTTCCTACCCATGTCATTGGTGCCTTGGGATTGGGGTTGGGGTTGCTCCCCCTCCCCTGCAAGGATCTCGAAAACACAATCAGAGACATCATGAACCCTGGCACCTGGAAGGCAACACACCAACCGTGAGTCTTTCTCTTCCCCACAGAACCTCCTATCTGTCCCTCTAACAATGCAGTCCCCAGTGACTACTGCTCTGCTCCTCTTCCCCTTTCCCTTCTGAGCAGCAGGGACAGACTCTGTGCCAGAGTCCTGTACCTCACTGCTTTCCCCTGGTAAGTCGTCCCCCCAACAGTATCCAAAACGGTATACTTATTGTTGAGGGAGATGGCCACAGGGGATCCTGCACTGCCTGCGGTTCCCTTTCCGTCCCCTGACTGTAAACCTTTTGCCTTTTTCTTGTACGTTAGGAGTGACTACCGCCCTGAAACTCCTCTCAATAACGCCCTCTGCCTCCCGAATGATCCAA
>NW_025211164.1:14430-22000 GCF_004010195.1 Chiloscyllium plagiosum
TATGCCCGAAACGTCGATTCTCCTGCTCCTCGGATGCTGCCTGACCTGTTGTGCTTTGCCAGTGCAACAATTTTCAACTCTGATCTCCAGCATCTGCAGTCCTCACTTTCTCCAAGTTGCAAGGGAGTATCAAACAATTTACCAGCAGATATTAGTAGGTTAACTAAGTGGGCAAAAAGTTGGCATAAGTAGTATAATGTGGTAAAATGTGAAGCTGTTCATTTTGGAAGGAAGGAGAGACTATTTAAATGAAGTAAGCCTACAGAAAGCTACAACACAGAAGGACTTGGGGGCACGTGTAAATGGGGGCACAGAAAGCCAAAAAGCAGGTACAATGGGTAATCAGAATGCTAATGGAACCTTACTTTAATGGGTGGGGGTTGAATATAAGGGCAGGGAAGTCTTACTACAACTGTACAAGGTGTGGTGAGACCATATGTGCAGTACTGTAGGTAGTTTTGGTCCCCCAATTTAAAGATAGATATCAATTCTTTAGAGACAGTTCAGAGAAGGTTCACTAGGATGATCCCTAGTATGGTGTGATTCTTATGAGCAAAGGCTAAATAGATTGGGACTCTACTCAAGGGAGTTTAAAAGAGTGCGAGATGATTACATTGAATATATGAAAATTCTTAAGGGACTTAACAGGGTAAATGCTGACAGGATGTTTTTCCTCATGGGAGAGTATAGGGCCGAGGCAAAAATAAAAGGGAACCCAATTGAAGACTGAAATGAGGACGAATTTCTTCTCTCAGAGGGTTGAGGATATTTGCAATTCCTTGCCACAGAGAGCTATGGGAGCAGAGTCCTTGTCTATATTTGAGATGGATAGATTATTGAACAGTATAAGAATCAAACGTTTTGTTCAAAAGGCAGGAAAGTAGATGTGAAGAATGCCACACCAGCCATGATCCCACTGAGTGGCGAAGCAGACTCAAGGGACCAACAGCCTACACCTGTTTCTATTTCTTATGGTCTTAACCCAAGCAACATTACCTTAAATTCCTATCGTTCTTCATTGGTTTACAAAACTTACTCTCAAGAATATATCTGTGCTGTTTTCCTCAGCTGCTCATTGTGATAGTCAATGTTTCGGTGGTAATTTTCTCCTGAATCTCTACTCTATTTATTAGAACATAAGAATTAGGAGCAGAAGGCAGCCATCTGGTCCCTCTATCCTGTTCCACCATTCAATAAGATCATGGCTGATTTTTTTCATGGCTTTAGCTCCACTTACCCACCCTCTCACTGTATTTATTTTACTTAATTATTTTACTGTTCAAAAAAAATTATCTTAGCTTTAAGAACATTTACTGAGGAAGCCTCAACGACTTTACTGGGCAGGGAATTCCAGAGATTCACAACCCTCTGGGTAAAGAAGTTCCTTTTCAATTCAGCCCTTAATGTGTTCCCCCTAATTTTGAGGCTATGCCCTCTTGTTCTAGTTTCACCCACCAGTGGAAACAATCTCGCTCCTTCTATCTTATCTATTCCCTGCATAATTTTATATGTTTCTATAAGATCCTCCATCATTCTTCTAAATTCCAATTAATAGAATTCCAGTCTACTCAGTGTCTCCTCATAAGCCAACCCCCTCAACTCCAGAATCAACTTAGTGAACCTCATCTGCACCCCCACTAGTACAAGTATATCCTTTCTAAGTAAGGAGACCAAAACTGCACGCCGTACTCCAGGTATACCTTCGCTGGCATCCCTTACAGCTGCAACATAACCTCCTTGCTTTTAAACTCAACCTGTTTGGCAATGAAGGCCAAAATTCCACTTACCGTCTTAATTACCTGTTGCACCTGCAGACCAACTTTCTGTGATTCATGCACAAGGACACCCAGGTCCTTCTACACAACAGCATGCTGCATTTTTTTCCATTCAAGTAATTCGCATCTACTTTCCTGCCTTTTACTATTATACCTACTAAATTGGATGACTTTACATTTATTAACATTGTACTCCATCTGACAGACCTTTGCCCACTCATTTCAACTATCTATGTCCCTTTGCAAATGTTCAAGGTCCTCTGCACACTTCGCTCCACCACTCATCTTAGTATCATCTGCAAACTTTGACATACTACACATGGTCCCCAACTCAAAATCATCTACGTAAATTATGAATAATTGTGGTCCTAATACTGATTCCTGAGGCACACCATAGTCACTGACTGACAACCAGAAAAGCATTCATTTATCCCCACTCTTTGCTTCCTGTAAGTTAACCAATCCTCTATCCATGCAATAATGTCATGCATCTTTACTTATGCAGCAGCCTTTTGTGTAGCACATTGTCAAGTGACTTTGGAAATCTTCATACACCACATCTACTGGGTCCCCATTGTCCATCATGCTCTTAATGTCTTCATAGAATTCCAAAAGATTAGTTAAGCATGACCTGCCCTTCATGAACCCATGCCCAATGTGACAATTTCTAACAAGATGCCTTTCTATTCCTTCTTTGATAATAGTCTCAAGCGTGTTCTTCACTACAGAAGTTAAGCTAATCGGTCTATAATTCTCTATCATTTGTCTACCTCCATTTTTAAACAGTGGCATCACAGTTGCTGTTTTCCAATTTCCTGGAAATGCCCCAAAGTCCAGTGAATTTTGGAAAATTACAAGTGTATTTGCTATTTTTCCCACCATCTCTTTTAGTACCCTGGGATGCATTCATCAGGGCCAGAAGACTTGTCTACCCTTAGCTCGCCCAACACTACCTCTTTCATGATAATGATTGCTTCCAGGTCCTCACTTACCTTTGTCTCTGTCAATTACTGGCATGTTATTCATGTCTTCCACTGTAAAGACCGACACAAAATACCTATTGAGTGCCTCGACCATTTCCTCATATCGCATTACTAAATCCTAATATTTGTGACTCTTACGTTTACAATCAACAATACGAAAGACATATTTGTTGAATGGATATATGAAAAGAAAGGACAAAATTTCATCCTATAATAACTTTCACTTTAATATTCAAACCATAATTCATATAATTAAGCATAAACTAATAGGCAGATTAACATCACTATAAATAACAAATACTGCAAAGAATGAATGAATGAATAATTTTGTTGTCCCATATATCTCGGGATATGGTGAAAAGTGCTTTGTCACCACAATCTGGTGCCACCTTGAGTTACAAAAGGGATAAAAAGAAATTATTTAAATAGAGTGCATCTTCTATTCAAATTGGGTTTCAAGCATGGCTCCAGGGCTTCTGCAAGGTCTCTGTGCAAGGTGTTCTGGGCCTCAAGGAGTCCCTCCTGCAGGTATATTTAGTGTGGATCTTCTTGCCATCTAAAATTCCAATGTTCACTCATCCATGATATTCTACGAGCAAACGTGTACTGCGCATGCATAACATACTGCACATGCAGAGTTGGCTATTTTTGTCACTGGGAAAAATACAAACTACAACATTCTCTCAAATCATAGTCCCCATAAATAGTGGAAATTCACCACACCTTAAAGACTTCAATCTGATAACCCCTCAACTTTTCAGGTCCTCAGGATCTATCAAAGCACTTAGTAGGCAACATAATTTGGAAGTGTACTCACTGCTTTGTAGGCAAACCAAACAGCTATTTGCACCAAATGATATAACAATGATAACGAGACAAAATCAGACCAGTTTTGTTCATGTTGTTTGAGGGATAAATTTTCATAGGACACCAAGAGGACTTCCTTGCTCTTCCTCTGAACACTACCATATCATTTTTGTTTTAAATCCACCTGAACAGAAGGCAGGGGCTTCATTTAGCTCTCAACCAAATGACAGCAACTCCAACTATAAGGGACTGTCTTAATACTGCACAAACATATCAGCTTAGATACAATGTCTTGTTAAAAAGAGACACCCACTGTAGGTATTCCATTTCTTTGGATCAGAAAAGAACTGGTATAAACTAGGAAGACAACAAGTCAAGAAAATGATCATTTCAACTCAGACAATGGCCAAGTGGGCCAGATTGTTAGCTTGGACCGTCAAGATTAAGGTGTGGAACATTTTTAGGTGAACTTTAGGAACTTTGAAAGTTAAGCCTGGTGGTTAGATTGTCTCTTATCGGAGATAGTCATTGCTTGGCATTTGTGCGGCACAAATATTACTTCCCAATTTTCAATCCAAGCCTGGATATTGTTCAGAACTTACTGAAATATCCATGGCCAAACACAGCATGAGGAATTGTGAATGGTGCTGAACATTGCGCAATCAGCAAACATCCCATGTCTAACTTTATGATGACGGGAAGGTCATTGATGAAACAGCTGATGGTACCTGGGCTAGTATACCACCTGGAGGAACTCCTGCAGGGTGCCCTGGAGTGAAGATGACTGACTACCAACTACCACAGGGAGAAAGTGAGGGCTGCAGATGCTGGATCTCAGAGTCCAACAACCACAACCATCTTCCTCTGTGTCATATATCACTCCAAACAGCAGAGACATTTTCCCAATTCCCACTGACTCTAGTTTTGCTAGAATTATTTGATGCTACGCTCGGTCAAATGTGACCCTCATCAATGTTGTCATTCTCACTTCATCTATGGAATTCAGCTCTTTTGCCCATATTTGAACCAAGATTGTAATACATTAGGAGCTGATGGCCCTGGCAGAACCCAAACTGGGCATATGTAAGCAGGTTATTGCTGAGGAGGTGCTGCTTGATAGTACTGTTGATGACACCTGGTATCACTTTACTAATGGATTTGCCCTGCTTTTTGCATTCAGGAATATCTGGGCAATTTTCTATATTGTCACGTAGATGCCACTGTTGTAGCTGTCCAGGAACAGCTTGTCTAGGGATTTGGCAAGCTCTGGAACAAAAGCCTTCAGTACGATTATCCAGAATGCTGTCAGGACCCATTAGTTTTACAGTATACAGAGCCTCCAACCGTTTCTTGATATCAAGTGGAATGAATCAAAATAGCTGAACACTGGCATCTATGATGGAGGTCTGAGTTGGACCATTCACTGGGCAATTCTGCTTGAAGATTGTTACAAATGCTTAAGCCTTATTTTTTGCACTGTGCTCTCCCATCACTGAAGATGGGAGATTTGAGGACTCTCCTCCTCCTCCAATGAGTTGCTTCATTGTCCACTATTATTCACAATTAACTGTGGCATGACTGCAGAGTTTAGATCTGATCATTGTCTGTGGGATCACTTAGCTCTGTCTATCATTTGCTATTTATGCTTTTGGCACACAAATAGTCCTGTTTTGTAGCTTCATCAGGTTTACACCTCATTTTAAGTATGCTTGGTGCTGTTCCTGAAGATGGGCTTATGCCCGAAACGTCGATTCTCCTGTTCCTTTGATGCTGCCTGACCTGCTGCGCTTTTCCAGCAACACATTTTTAAGCTCTGATTTCCAGCATCTGCAGTCCTCACTTTCTCCTAGCTGTTCCTAGCTTGCCCTCCTCTGCTCCTCTGAGCCTTTTTCTAACTATTGCATATACAGAGTCATATCTTTTAATCTAATTTCCCAATTTAGGTCTGCCATTTAAGTAATTCACTCTATTTAAATTTAGGACCCTCATTTTGGAATAACTCTCGCAATATTCAAGCATAATTTAAAATTCTAGCATATTGTCACTCACCAGAGAATCCATTGCATTAAAATGGCAAATTAATCCTCTTTCAATAATAAGACCATCAGTTAGTTTTTCTACGTTCCCATTGGCCTATCATGTCTGTACAAGAATTCTGCAAGAGCACCATAACCATTCCCACTCCCCTGCCTTCTTTCCTCTCTTTAGATTATCATCTAATTCATTTATGAAAGCTTCAATTAAATCTGCCTTCACTTTCTCAGATAATCTATTCCAGATCCTAATTTCTCACAATATAAAAATGCCCTTCCTTATGTCAACTCTAGTTCTTTTGCCATTCGCTTCAACGGGAATGGGTTGTCTGAATCTATTATTTTCTGAAAACTTAAATGTCTCGACCCAATTTCTTTCTCATCTTCTCTCAGGAGAAAATACCCAGCTTTTCTCATCTATTATCATAACTGAAGTCCCGCATCCCTCAAATCATTCTTGAAAATTTTGGCTTCACCTCACAAATGCCTTCACATCCTGCCTAAAGTATGATATCCAGTACTCAACATAATATTCCAGCTAATGCCAAACCAGTGTTTTATAAAGATTCATCAGAACTTCCAAGATTTTCTTCTCTATTTTTCTACTGATAACCTCCAGGGCCCCAGGTGATTTATTAATATCTTTCCTATCTGATCCCCCCACCTCCAATGATTTATGCACTTTTATCTCCAGGTCCCTCTTCTCCTGATCTTCTGTGGAATAGCATCCTTTAAAATATATTGCTTTTTCTCTTTCATCCTTCAAAATAAATCATTTTACACTTTCCTACATTAAATATCAGCTGCCATGCGTTCAACTATTCCACCAACTTGTTTATGACCTCTTATAGTCTATTAGTAGCCTCTTCTCAGTGCACGATACTTTAAAGTTTTATATCATCCTCAGATTTTGAAATTGTGCCCTAGACACTCAAGTCTTGATCATTCATTTGGATCAAGAAAAAAGTGATTCAAATACAAAGACCTGGGGAATCCCATTATACACTTGCCTCCAGTCTGAAAACAAATGTTCACCAATACTCTTGTTTCCTTTCATTCCATCAACTTCACATATCTATGCTGCTTTTTTCTTTTTTATTTCATGGGTGTTAACTCTTAGGACAATCCTGCTCTGTGGCATTTTATCAAGTGCTTTTTAGCAGTCTATGTACAATTGATCCACCACATTAACTTACAGATTTTATGAAGTAATCAAATATATTGATTGTTGGCATTGGCACAATACACAGTGCTGCATCACAACAAGAGGTTCCCAGCCTTGGGTGACTGCCTGCATGGAGTTTGCACATTCCCCACATGCCTGCAGGACTTTCTGCTAGGTGCTCCGCTTTCATCTCATAGTCCAAAGATGTGCAGATTAGGAGGACTGGCCATGCTAAATTGTCCCACGTTTTCCAGGGATGTGCAGGCTAGCTATGGTAAATTAACAGTTACAGGGATAGGGTGGGTCCGGGTAAGATCCTCTCCAGAAAGTCAGTGCAGACTCAATAGATTCAATTGCCTCTATCTGCAATGTAAGGATTCTATGAAAACACTGAACCAAATTAGTTAAATGTTATTTGCAGATATCAAACGCTTGCTGGCTAATTGCCATACAGGTCTGCTGAGTTCACAATAACTATGTTACATAGATTTTACCAGCCACCACACAATGAGTCAGATGTTATCACTTGCTGCAGTTGCATATTTTGCACCTCCACAAAAAAGGTGGCAGTTGTAGAGCATTTTCCACAACCAAACCAACAGACATGATGTAATAATGTTCCAACATTGACTGATGAACAAATATTGGTCAGGCTGTTGGGATAACACCACTGCTTTATTTTTTGAAAATGGTCAGCCACCTAACCAAGCAAGTTTGGCCTTCATTTCCTCCCACTTCCTCCAGACGAAAGGGGTAGCTATGGACACCCACATAGGCTCAGTTGGGGCATGTCTCTTTGTTGGCTAA
>NW_025211165.1:0-1972 GCF_004010195.1 Chiloscyllium plagiosum
AAGAATGGGGTCATTGATCAGCCTTTTTTTACAGGATATGGCCATCACTGGTTAGCCCATCCCATCTGCCTATCCCTAATTGGCCTGAAGGCAGTTAAGAGTGGCTCTGGAGTCACATGTTGGCTAGACCAGGTAGGGATGGCAGCTCCATAGAAATTCACACACAGAGGCACAGGTACAGAAATATACACACAACACACACAGGCGCACACACACACACACAGATACACAAACACACACACAGGCGCACACGCGCACACACAGGCACACACACACTGGCACACCACGCGCACAACAAATACATACGCACACACACACACACAGGGGTGATGCATTGCTAACGTAGATATTGCCATATACTGCTTGCCCCAGAGATCCTGGGTCACTGATACACTGCATATCAATTGAAGCCAGTACCTTTGGGAGAGAGAAGGAGACAATTGGCACAAAAAAGAAAAGGAGGAGACATCAAATTTAATTAGAGATGCCAAAAACAAAGGTGCATCGACAGAGGAGAAATGAATTGAATCCAGCAGAGCAAAGCCCTTCAAAACAAAAAGGATAATTGAGAGAATGAATTGAGAGGACGTGATGAGTTTCAGCTCCCAACTCCGCACAGCAGAAGCATACATATTAGGACGGGCTAGATCACAGCTCACCCAAACACTGTGCCTGCTGCTTATTTCAGTGGAAGGTTTGAAAGGTTAAGCACAGTGAGTGAACCAAGGCTGCAGCATTCCTTTATCCCACAGACACAAACAGGAATGAAGGTAGCTGACAGACAGGGAATGTTAAGTTACTGTCAAGCTCTGATTTGAAATGAAGAGGCAGTGTTTAAAAAAGGCGACACTCCAATCGATCTACTGTCCAGGTCTAAAAACTATGATTATGTGAGAGCAGAGCGGATCAGCCATGATGCTATTGAATGACATAGCAGGTTTGAAGGGCTGAATGGCCTCTTCCTGTTCCTGTTTTCTATGGTCTGATTGTTGTCACATTTAACCATGAATATAGCTACAAGCTATCAAACATCAGAAGAAGACCATCAAGGCCACCGAGCCTGCTTCACCAATCAGTACAGTCATGGCTGATCGGGGGTTTGTGGTTTAAATTCCACATTCCCATCGATCCTCGATCACCTTGGATTCCTCTGTCCGATGGGGATCTCACCACCTCTCTCTTAAAAATATTTGATAATCCGAACTCCATCACCTTCTGAAAGTTTCAAATTCATACAACCCTCTGGGATAAAACAAAACTTCTCCTCATCCCTGCTTTAAAAGGACAGCCCTTAGTTTGCTAACAATGCCCCCGAGTGCTGGACTCACCCACAAGGAGAAACATCTTGTCAAGACCATTCACAACCTCACCCCCTTAGGCTTCTAAAGGCCAGTGGCAATTCCAGTCTGATACAACACAACTTCACAAGACGACCTACTCTTTCCAGAAATCAATCCAGTGAACCTCCCCTGAACCAGTTGCTATGTATCTACATCCCGTCTTACACCAGGAAACCAAAACTGCACAGTGTCTGAAATATGCTCTGCCCCTGTTTAACAGAAGCATAACTTCCCTACGTTGGTGTTCAATTCCGAGCATAATTAAGATTTGGAGATGCCGGTGTTGGACTGGGGTGTACAAAGTTAAAAATCACACAACACCAGGTTAGAGTCCAACAGGTTTGATTAGAAGCACACTAACCTTCGGAACGTCACTTCTTAACATAGAACATAGAACATAGAACAATACAGCACAGAACAGGCCCTTCGGCCCACGATGTTGTGCTGAACATTTGTCCTAGCTTAAGCACCCATCCATGTACCTATCCAATTGCCACTTAAAGTTCGTCAAAGATTCTGACTCTACCACTCCCACAGGCAGCGCATACCATGCCCCCACCACTCTCTGGGTAAAGAACCCACCCCTGACATCCCCCCTATACCTTCCACCCTTCACCTTAAATTTATGCCCC
>NW_025211165.1:20980-22000 GCF_004010195.1 Chiloscyllium plagiosum
TCCAATGGCCATCCTGGTTTTACCACCCTTCGCAGCTGCTCACTGCATATACTGGACTAGACTGGCAGTGCCACCTTTAAACTCTGACTCAACATTTGGCTAAGCATCTGCTCCATCATGGCCCGGGTCAAGGAATGGGTGGCATGATATCAGCTGTCTTCATCAATCAGGGATTTTCTTAATGGTATAATGACCAGTCTAGCAAGGCCCCTGGATCCTCGAATGCAGCAGGTACACCAGAGTGCTCTAGTATGTAGACCCCCTGGCACATGCCACAGTACCAGGCAAAGACCACCATGGAGTGTAGTTGTGGGTGCAAAACTGAGAGATCCCACACAGGCCATGTGATCAAATGTCTGGATTGAGACCTTCATCCAGGACCTTCTGGCTCAAGTTATGTTGCTGCCAATGAGCCAAAAACTATCAACTGAAAGAGGAAAGAAGAATTGACAGGAACTCAGAGTTTTGGTATGAACAGAGAGAACCTTTTCATTCATTGGAACTAGTCATGTAAGAGTTCAAAGTGACTGCACCTTCACAGCCCACTGGAGAGGACGGTCTCTCACTCCTGCAAGAGTCAGCTCTTGAACCAGTGCCCAGCACAGATCCATCACAGTATCCCAGGACACATGGAGTCTGTGATAATGCTGCGCCTCACTCATCCCAAAAATAATGGATTCAAGGGTGACCCTGATGACACTCCTCCATATAATAAGCCATGCTGCATCCCGAGGGCTATGTATGGCGTTTTCACGGCTCTGTGGGAAAGCCACCTGCAGTACAGGTGCTGCACTGGCTGAGTGAACAACACAGAACAGAGTATTGGGATTGTTTCATATGCTGAACCCTTCCCAGCCCAGCCCCTTATTGGCCATGAAAGGTCCCATTGCATGAAGCACCGTCCATCATTATATGCAATAATGGCCACTATCGAGCTACCTTGAACTCTAGATTTTGTTTCAATCAAATTCAAACTTTAATCATCTGTCATGGTGGGATTTGAACTCATGCTTTTAGAAC
>NW_025211166.1:0-1009 GCF_004010195.1 Chiloscyllium plagiosum
CATCAGTTGTCTCTCTCTAATGAGAGTGCAGTGCTGTGGTAACTTTACTTTTGAATGTTATGATGACCATGATTCATAATTCCGAGCATATCATACTTTAATTATAATATTTTTAAAAAAGACATCCAGCCAAAAGTTCACTGAAACTATAAATTCAGTGACTGAAGAAAGAGAGAGTCTATAGAATGTCACATCTGATAAGGAGTTAAAAAAGCATCAAAGGGAGAAAACGCACAATAAACTGATTTTGTAATCTGGCATTTTTTCAGACTTTGAACATATTTTTACCATATGTCAGCAGTCTGGGTGCAAGGCATATCTATGTTCTCCCCTAACCATACCCTTTCAAGAATACATGGATTAAAAGGAAGTTTCAACCCTGATCTCTGCATGTTACGGAACTGACATCAAAGTGTGTGGACTGGTGCACTGTGAATGTTGCCACACTGATAACAGCCCTCTACAATGCAGGTAAAGAAAAAAAAACTCTTTCTCACTCTGAGTGCTACCAGTCAGATACTGTCGAAATGATCCTACAAAGCCAATAAGGGGCTTGCCCTCTTGATTCTGAGGTTATGCAGCACATAAAAGATCACCAAATGTTTTTCTTGGATAAAGTTCCTCTGAGTGTACCTACAACTGAGGGATTGCAGGAGCTTAGGAAGGTGACTAACTGCCAGCATTCCAATAGCAATTATGGATGAGTAGTAAGTTGCTTTCTTCATTCATGAACCTCAGCAAGGAACAATATGTCTGATGTATGTGCTTCAGAAGGACATGCACACTTAAATCTACAATCTGTTACAGCTACGATCTGTACAATCTGTTACAGCAAGAAAAAAGATCTCCAAAAATGTGCAGGTCAGGTGAATTGGCCATGCTAAATTGCCTGTAGTGTTAGGTGCGGGGGTAAATGTAGGGGAATGGGTCTGGGTGGGTGCGCTTCGGCGGGTCGGTGTGGACTTGTTGGGCCGAAGGGCCTGTTTCCACACTGTAAGTAATCTAATCT
>NW_025211166.1:3522-22000 GCF_004010195.1 Chiloscyllium plagiosum
TGAAGGTACCTGACAGTACCCACTGAGTATGTTCAGATTGTGTTGCCGATAGAATGAAGAGAGGAAGTATTGCGAATTAAATGTCTTTAGTCACCTAGGATTAAGGAAGATTTAGGCCAAGAAATAGAAATATTTTAATGTTTTGGATTGTGAAAAGACGCCGTTGAATTTTTCTGTACCTTCATTATGTACCAAGAAAGCCATAGGTAGAAATAAAATCATAGCCTTTGATGTCAATTCCCACATTTCAATAACCTTTAGACGGGTTATAATATATTGTGTACGTCGCCGAACTAAAAATTGTAATGGGTGTGTCTACCAGGCTTCCAGAGACAATTCCACGATGGAATGTCAGGGCATAGAGATTGTGGCGGAGCTGCTTGCTTTACATAGGAAGATTCAGTCACACTAAAGGTTCAACTTTACTGCCGAATTATTCAAGGAGGTTATGGACAGTTCAGTCATCAGTCACTTTACGTCAAGTGTGCACCATCCTGAATCTCAGGGAGTATTGTAAAGATGGCAGCAGGCCCGAAAGCTCACTTGAGCACTTACTGCCAGGATTACCAAATGATCCTATTTATATTATTTACTATTAGGGATGCTTCACATGAGGGGACTCCGTTTACACCACTCGAATTAGCATTCAGACAGAAGCAAGAGGGCATTTAATATTAATTATGGAAAAGTTGGCAGGTCCGAAGTCAGATAGCTTGAGGTTGGATTAAATTTCTGAGGTGAGAAAAAGATTCAAAAGAGTCGATGAATTAGCTAGACAACATTGGACGGTGGCACAGCACCGAATGTAGCACGAAGCAGAGAACAAATCTAAAATCCGTATATTTGACGATGAAGATAAATAATTTGTGCTGTTAGCAGTGGGAGGAGATTCTTTCAGAGCAAGATTTAATTATTCCTATCAGATTTAGAAGAATTTAACTCAGATGAATTATCTGGTAAAGATACCAAATAGAAAAAAAGACTTTCAAGGATATTGTTTGAGCATGGTGGAATTGTATTTTGGTATCAAGGAAGCAGGTATTGTTTCCTGCACTCAATGTGAGTAATTAAGTCGTGATGATTTGGATTTTGATGTGCCACCGAAAAAGATTGAAGGATGAAGAAGTCCTTAGGGAATTAGATAGGGTAGAGCTCTATCTGTTCCAGGAGAAGAGAACTATATTGAATGATTTTTGTTACCGTGCTATGGGCACCTATGCAGAAATGGAAGAGGGAGGACTATGGCCATAGTCGATGAGGCTGACAAAGGGAAAAAACAACATCCGTACAGGTTCAATCTTTTGAAATAAACGCAGCTTCAGAAGGAAGTGGAAGTTCATTGAGATGAATTAAAGCAAATGTAGTTTGCCAAACCTGTTTACGAAATTTGAAGTTACTGAACTATTCTGGAATGACTATCTGTAGATCAACGTTATGACTAAATCTGACTCACAATCAATTCCCAAACTGAAAATTTGTGTGGAGAAATCTGGACATGACATCACAAAGTTAGACTTCTTTTGTGATTAGGGTCAAAGTCAGAGAGAACAAAAGATGTTTCTGCTTTTGTGATCCCAAACGGGCTATGTTAATTTAAAGTTTTGAAATTAAAACTACAACAGCTACTTTTCAAAGTCTTGTGAACAGACCTGTTGTAGAGTTGACCAATTGTGCTGATTTAGTGATATTTAGCCATTCGTGGAAATATCACATGGAACATTTGGTAGGGTTCTTTGAAAGACTATGGCAGGGACGTTGCTCATAAACTTGCAAAACGAGGAATTGCGAAGGAGGAAATGGCATTCTTCGGGCACAGCAACGGAAGTGGGTGATAACACTGAGGAACATGAAGGTGAAGGCCATCCAGGAATTCCCAAAACCATCCTCAAAGAAGGAAGTACTACGAGTTTTACAATTGAGCGGATTCTACAGGAAAATTGCTCCAAACATCACTAAACGTTTAGTTCGTAGTTAGGGGGACAACCTCCACTTCATAATAACGTGGATTTCACTCCTGCATACATTACATCAACTGTGACATAGCTACCGTTGAATACAGCTGCAGCATCACTTTCGCGCTCTTATTAACAAAGGCAAGTATACCATTTGCCTACTTAACGAGGTCACCCACCTGTTCTGATCACAGACTTCTTATGCAGCACCATTCAAAGCAACGACGTTGACAATCTGGTAGCATAAGGGCTGTCTCACGTTGAAACACTACTCTCTACAATTTCCCCACCACGCCATTATCTAAAACTTCCGTTATTCTCTTGAATTGTTTCCTGTATTCTGATTTGGTCTATCTTTGCTTGCAGTTGGGTTGCTGGTTCATCATCATGCTTTGGTGTACATGGTGAACGGTAAACTTATGCTGGATCAGATAGCCTTATATTTATCTGTACAGTAACTGCAGAAGACAAGTTGGATTGGTTCATGTGCTAATCCATGTTTGTACTGGTCCAGGTTCTAATTAGCAAAATAGAAGGACTATACGAAATCCTCAGAGAAAGTTGGCAATACTTGTTTAATTGACTGCCAAGACTTTGTACGTAATATTGAGTAGTTATGTATTTTGCATTTGAAGGAGATAATCTCATTTCAGACACCAAGAATGCAAGCCCTCTTTCTCAGAACCACTGTCTCACACACACACGTATGCACATGCACACATGTTTTCACACATACTCTCACACAAACTTTTTCAAACATTCTCATTGTATCAAATACACTAACTCAAAGTCGCACACGCAGTCTCTCTCGTTCTGTCTCACTGTCACACAGAAATGTCGTCACATGCGTGCGCTATCAGACATGCAGAAAGACCCGCTCACTCTCTCCCACATACAGTCACTGACGCACATGAGCAATTCCTGCCTCGCATACATGCGCTGGTCTTTATCCAGGAGTTCGTGTTTTCATTTTAATACTTATATTTTGACGGTTCATGAAGACGTCGGTGCAGCTATAGGTCTTTAAATAATTCTTTGCGGTTACAGGCATCTGGTCTGCTCTCTGTGTCGAACGAAATCCAATTGATCAGTGAATTGAGACAATTTGTGCACTCAATGTGCAATTCAATGACAATTTTCTGGAATAACGGGACTTTCATTTTCAAAGTTTCTCCCTCTGAGGGGCAACGCTACAGTACTTTACTGAGGATTGTGGACGATCGTGGCTGTTCCGGCCATGTGTCCTGTCAGCAAAGTCTTCAAATCTCTACCCTCAATCCTTCACTTCTGGGCTTATTAGTTGAATGGACTTTCGCACAAGTTGACAAAATATTTAATTTGTATGTTGATGGCCAGAATAGTGAGGGCCTTGTGGGAAATCATTGCAATTTGAGAAAAAAATGGTATGTCTACGTCATTTGAAATCCAATGAATCAAATATAACCTGATGCAAAGTAGGTTAACAGGTGAAGCACATAAAGTATATCCTTCACTCTCAGAAGAGTTTTTCGGTGCTGAAAACAGTGCAAAATATAATTACTTGTCAGTGAATGCCTGAAGGCATAGAGGAGAAGGAGAGAACCATGGCAAACCTATATCAATTTTAGACAGGTTAAGTAAACTAATTATGACAGGTGAATATTCGAAGCCAATGCAACACCAGAAACTCTTCGACCTCTGAGAGAGGTTTAAACCCTTGATGAAAGTCAAATCTCACAACCTGGAAAAGTATTCAAAGCTGATGCATTTGTAACTGCTTGGCAGGAGAGTAACCCCCTGCTGGTTTTGAGTTATTCTCTGAAACTAAATACTTTAGTTTCATGTCCAGCTCATAAATTGGAAACGAAGTTGGGTACATACAGTGAATGATTAGCAGTTGGCTGAACTGCAATACGAACAAAGGAATATTGTAGTTAGAAACGGGAGTAGGGAATTCATTCCTCTGCCACTCCTCTGCTCGCTCTGCCATTTAATATTTTCAAGGCTGATCTTATCCTGACCTCACCTCCACTATCCTACCAAATGCCTATAGCCCTTTATGACACATTTAATCAGAAACACATCTATTTCTTTCTTGAATCTGTTCATTGATTCTGTCTCCACTTAACTCTGGGGCAGTAAGTTCCATATTAACAAACCACTGAAAAATTAGTTTCTCCACATCTCAGTGTTGAAGGTGCCTCCTCTAAATCTATCACTATGACCTCATTTTCGAGACTCTATCACAAGGGGGAAAATCTGATCAACATATCCAGCTTATAAATGCCCTTTAGTATTTTAAATACCCCAATCAATTCGGCTCAATTTATTCTGAACTGGATGGAGTACAGGCCCGAGCTATTTAAACCCTCATCGTTTCACAGCCCTTCCATCCCTGGGAAATAACCGGATGAACCTCCTCTGAACAGCATCCAATACCACCACATCCTTCCTCAAGCGAGGAAACTCATTTCTGAGTTGATCATTAGTAATGATATCTGAAGGTCCAATATTTGCTTCCACTATTCACTTCCTATTTATACGCTTATAGAGGCTTTTGGTATCAGTGCTTATGTTTTCTGCTAACTTAGCTTCTCTTAGCTCGATTGATTCTGCTCTGAGTAAATCTTTGCTGACGTTTAGAATACTTCCACTGCTCCAGAGCTTCACTGACCTTCACAGCATGCAATGTTTAGTGTTTATGCTCTCATTGACTTCCTGGATAATTTTGAACTATTTTACAATTCATATACTTCAATTGAGATATATTTAGCGCCTCCCTCAGCATTTGCCACAGTTCTTCAGCTCTTCCAGAGCTTCATTTTTTCCCCAAGCTACTCCGACCAACGCCTGCCTTAGGTCTGCATAACTGCTTTTTCCCAACACTAAAAGTCTCATATAGGACTCTGTCTTCACTCAAGTATGACGAGGTCACTTCCTTCAAGTGGCTTGTAAACGACAAGTTCATTTTCCAAATTTTTCATCGTTTCATAATACCAAATCAAAAAGTGCCAATTCTCTAGTTGGCTCCGTGACATGTTGCTTTAAGAAATGGCACCTTACACTCTGAACAGGCCTTCGAGGCTCCCCTAACCACGTTAATTAATCCTATTAATACCTATGTTTAAGTCGCTCATAACGGCCATTGCGCCTTTCTCACAAGCCCTCCTTTTATTTCCTGGTTTACGTCATGCCTTACTTCATACGTACTCTTCAGGATTCTGTAAATTATGCCTATCAAGGTGTAGGAGTACCTTGCTTTTTTATTTTCATGCAGACAGATCAATCATTTTTGTCCCTCATGTCAATATCAAATCTCAATACAACCTTTATCATATCCTTCATCAATAAATCAACTCCCCCTTGTTTCTTCTTGTCTATCCTTTCAGAATGTTGAATATCCTTGGATATTTAACTGCCAGCCCTGATCAGCCTGTCACTATTTTTCGATAATCCCAACAAGATCGTACCTAGTTGTCTCTATTCCTCTCGTCAGCACAAATGTCTCCTTCTGCGCTGCATAAACAAAGCCCTGGGTAGTAGCCGCTTGGAGTACTGTGAATAGATGTGGTCAGCACATCTTGGGAAGGACATATCGAACTTGCAGGGAGTACAATATACACGTATCAGTCAAAACTAGCCATCTAACTATTCAATGCTCATCCATTGGCCCACAGTCTTGGCATTGTATTTGCACATCTGAATACTTCCTCAATGTTGTGTCGTTCAGACATCTAAGAAGGAGTATAGCATAGACATATGACGATGTTTCTTAAACTTCATGGATCAAGCTATTTCAGGAAAGCATATCGACATTTTATCCTTTCCCTGCGAATTTGAAAAGTTATGTTGTGAGAGATGTGCTGTAAAGTTTCAAGATATAATACGGAAAAGACTGGGAATTTAGAGATAGAACATCTCCACCTGTTGGTGATTCTCGAACTAGGGAGCATGGTCTATGATTTCGCACCAGACAATTCTGGGGAGACATTAGAAAATGCATTTACAAACAAAAGGTGGTAGGTGTTCGCAACTCAATTCCACAAATGGAAGGGATTAGAATATAGAACATAGAAAAATACAGTGTAGAACAGGGATTTTGGCCCTCGATGTTGCGTCAACCTGTGAGCAAATCTAAGCCAATCCCCTACACTATCCCATCATCATCCACATGCTTATCCAAGGACTGTTTAAATGCACCTAATGTCACTGAGTTAGCTGCATTGGCAGGCCGGGAATACCGTGCGCTTATCACATTCTAAGTCAATACCTGCCTCTGCGTCTGTCTTAAATATATCCCCCTTCAATTTGCGGCTATGGCCCCACGATCAAGCTGACACCATCATCCTAAGAAAAAGACTGTCACTGTCCATCCTATCTCATCCTCTGAGCCTCTTGTATGTCTCTTTTAAATCCACTCTTAGCCTTCTTCTCTCCAAAGAGAACAGAACCAAGTTCCTCAGCCTTCCCTCATAAAACCTTCCCTCCAGCCGAAGCAATATCCTGGCAAATCTCCTCTGCACATTTTTCAATGCCTCCACGTCTTTCTGGAATTGGGCGACCAGAACTGTATACACAATGTTCCAACTGAGGCCGCAATAGCATTTTGTACAGTTGCAGCATTACATCATGGCTCTAGAACTCAATCTCTCTAACAATCTAACACAGCGTATGCCTCTTATCAGCGCTATCAACCTGGGTGCGAATTTTCAGAGATCTATGTATTTGGACATCAAGATCCTTCTGCACAACCGCACTACCACGAATATATCCATTGACCCAGTATTCTGCCTTCCTGTTATTCTTCCCAAAGTGAATTCCCAAAGTGAGTCATTTATCTGCATTGAATTTCATATCTATATTTAAATCCATGGCGTTGGAAATTATTGAACTTGATTTTGAATCCTGAAGACGTGAGTCTCCAAAAGGAAGGCTTTGCAGATGTACCAGCACTATGGACTATTGAATGTTGGATAAGTTGTTAATATTAAATCTGAGAGAAGGATTCAAATGTTGTTCAAAGTTTAAAGGGGTCTCAGCCAAACTCACTTGCCTTTGGCATAGGGAGTTAGAGCAAAATGCTGAAGAAATACTTTAGGTATGTCAACACCTCTAGAGAGACAACAGAGTTAACTTTTTGAGTGCAGTGGTGCTTCTTCAGAACTAGAAGCAGCTTGGAACATGAGGAATTTCTGCTGCTGATGCGTCGTTGGATGCGGGTCTGGTGGGTGGGAAAAGGAGCGATCAGATAAGTAGTGAGGGAGCCGAGAGAGAGAGAGAGAGAGCAACATCAAACGACAGGTCGGCCAGGGCAATTTTGATGGTAAGCCAGGCAAGAAGACAAGCTGCACTGGTTACAATAAACTCTCTGAGTTGGTAACAATGAGTTGGTACCAATGAATGTAACCCATTTCATGATAGGGTGCGTAGTGTTGTTATACCAAGGAATGGAGCATTAGCACTTTGATATTATTGAACTCGATTTTGAATCCTGAAGTCTTCAGGGTCTCCAAGTGGATGGTTGTTTTCAGCTGTACCAGCACTATGGACGATTAAGAAAATTAGCTTTGACGGAAAAAGGTTTTATAGAGCGGTTCTCTGATTATTTCCTGGTTGGTTGACATCTTGTGGGTGTGCAAGATGTTGGCAGAACTCTTCAGTCCTCCAGTAACCTGCGGAATCAGAGACATTGCACGTTGTATGCCGGCCAGCCTGTGCCTCCTGCAAGGAAGTTAGATTATCCTGAAGAGGTGACATTAAAGAGAAAGATGCACTGATAAGCAAAAGAATCATCTTGGTAATGCATGTGGACTGCAGCCATTGAAACGAATTCCCCTTTATACCACACCATCCAATATACTGAATTATTTTTCTGTCTATTTTCCATCGAGCCATATCAGGTAATGGCATAGGAAAAGCCTCTTGAAACAATGAGGTTGCACCAGTCGAGAGCAAATACTTAAGTATTCTCATCCCATATTCCATCAATTTTATCCCTACTTCAGCTGAAAACTCAATTAAGTTGTCAGACACGACCTGCTCTTAACAAAGCCATCTCTACTATCTGGTATTAACTTACCATTTGTCCAAGTGGATATTGTTTACCTTGGTATCTCAAGTCACATCTAAATGCTTCTTAAATGTTTAAAGGGTTTCTGTCTCAATCACCCTCACAATCACTGCCATGGTATTACAGAAGTAAGTAGGTCAGACGAGGTCCTTCGGCCCAATTCTACTAAACTGTCAAGAAATACTTACGACAAATGTAGCCCTTGGGCTACACAAAACTTCATTCTCAAAACAAAATGTGTAAATCGACACTTGCCCCACTTTCATGCACTAGGCCGATAATTGTGAACTTTGTGACATTTCAAGTTTTCATCTGAAATACTTTTTAAAAGGTTTTGTGATTTGCGCTCTCAACTACCCTGCCGGACAGTGCATTTCTGACCGCCATATAACCCTATATATTTTGTAACATCTACTGTCATTCAAGTTCACCTGATGCTCCCTGGTGCAATTTATCTCCACCACTTTCCCAGGCAGTGCATTCCAAATTCTGATAACTCATTGTGAAATCACCAAGCTCAACAATCCTACCAAACACCAAGTAGACCAGTAGCACTCCTGCTGATTTCCAAAAGCTGGCAAAAAATGATCTCTACTACTTCCTCCCCATCATTTTGAGGTTTGTACTAATTCCTGATGAAGGGCTGTTTGCCCGAAACGTCGATTTCCCTGCTCCTCGGATGCTGCCTGACATGCTGTGCACTGTCAGCACCACACTCAGAGTACACGAGCCATTACCTGAGCTTCAGGGCAGATGTGAATGTATATCAAACAATGTTAAAATAACAGAAAGTTTTGTATTGTATATGTTGTACTGAAATGAGGAAAATGAATAACTTTAAAAGCATAAGACTTGTTAAATTATTCCCCCACACTTGATAAATAAATTAGCTCACACTCATTGTAATTGCTGTTTACACAGCTGTAGCTTCAAGCAATATAGCAATCCTATTTATGGAGGAGCTGAAGCCAAGGTTTGTGAAATGAGTAAGGAAGAGCTGGAACTTAGTCTAGCAGCATGCTTGGCCATGCAATTAGAGTCATAGGGATCTGCATATCAGCAAAAGGCCCTTCAGTCCATAACGTCTGTGACGATCAAAACCAGTCAGCAAACGATTTGAATCCTAGTTTCCAGTAGTCGGCCTGTAGGGTTATTTGCATTGGGATTCTAAGTGCACATCTAAGTACTTATTCAATATATTCAGAGTTTCTGCCTTGAGCAATCTTAGAAGCAGTGACTTCAAGATTTCCAACACTGTCGGGTTGGAATAGTGTTGGCTCACATATTCTGACACATTCTAATCCTTACCTTTAATCACTGGTGCGATCGTCACTGATCCTTCCATTACGGAGAACAAACTATTCTGTCTATGACCCACATAACGTTTTTTTATATCTCAATCATATCCCCTCACAATCTCCCCTGCTCTCAGATAAACAACATCAGTCTTTCCAATCTGCCTTCAGGATTAAATTTCTCCAGCCTGCTCTGCACCATTTCCAGTGCAATTATGTCATGTCTGTAAAGCAACTTTCAGACATGTACACAATACTACAACTATGGCTTTACCAACGGTTAATACAGTTCCACCATTACATCCTTGTTCTTCAACTCTGGGCCTTGACTAATGTTTATCACTCTTCCATTTTTAAACCATCTGCAAACTTAATAATATCAGATCAGTATTTCAGAAAAAAAGCGTCCTGTTGTCAAATATAGTGCTTTGTGGCAGCTGACAAGCGTGTGGAGGCGATTGTGGGGGGGGGGGGGGGGGGGGGATGCGTGGTAAGCATCGGATCGCCAGAAACTCTGAACGAGTCTGCATTAAAATACAACTTCCAAACGCAACGTAGGTAGTTGCTATTGCCTGTGGAATTTAGTTATAAAAAATACCTTCTCAGATGTGCACGATCCAACCCGTGCCTCCTGAAAACACGTCAAAGTAACGAGGACAGACGGTTGCGAAAATGTACTGTGATTAACCCAAGGATCATCTCAGTAAGTCCTGTGGACAGGACCAATATACTACTTACACATTTTCTTCCATCCGCCAGTTACATCGATATACTTTACCTTGGCTGCCTGTGCGTGTGGATGACAGTTATTGTTGTAATTGTTTGTGCTGAATATTGATGGTTCAGGACTGCTCAACTGTTGTATAAAGTTACTTATTTGTAATATATCGTGATCCGAGGCAAATGCAGGTTGGTTCTGAGGCCGATGGTATTGAAATGTGAGAAAGGATTCACTGTATTAGAATTATTTACACTGGGGTTCGGGCTAATGGGGGGAACTCATACAGACTAACAAAATTCTAACAGGATGAAATGGGATAAATTGTGGGTGTGTCCAGATCTAGGGGTCACAGTCTGGGAATTCAAGGTCGATCACATATTACGGATGAGAAGACGTTTCTTAATCCAAAAAGTGTTCAGCCTTTGGAATTCATTACCACAGGGAGCAGTTGATGCTGAACCATTGGATGCATTCAAAAGGCGTCTAGACATTACTCTTGGAGTGAATGGGATCAAAGGTTTTGGGGAGAAAGAAGGAATAGGCTATTGCGTTGGATGATCAGCCATGATCGTGATGAATAGCGTTGTAGGTTTTAAGGGCCAAACGGCCTCCTCCTGCACCTCCCCTCCATGCTTTTGCGTCTTGATGTTTCCCCCTTCCTTCTCCAGAATTTGGTCCAGCTGACCGGACAATTGGGGAATCCTGCGTTATTTCTAAATTATGTAATGGACTTGTCGGGCACTGTTATGGAAACTAGGGAGCAGGGGACCAAGTTGGATGTTCAAATGTCATTTTCTTGAATGGACGGTGCACACTCAAAGGGCCAAATGACCAATGCGGTCCTTACATTAATGTGAACTTTGAAAGATTTCCAGCAGCTGTTGCATCCAGTTCCAAACAAACCACCCTGGTGCCATTATTTGGGGAACTAAACTTCAAAGGAAAGCCTAACACCCTGTATTTGTACAGCGGCATACTTCTGCCCTCGGAATAGGAATGTAGAGATTTTTCACAATGTGATGCCATGGCTCCCACCACTAAGCTGTGGAAGACCATTTTGGTGTCGGCTGGCCACTTCGGCAACTGCAGAGGACATGACACGGTTTTGGGTTCCACTCTCTGGGAGGTTCTGTGGATGCAGAAATTTGAAGATTATTTAATTGCAGTTCCCAAGGTAACTCTCTCTACCTTCTCAGATTGAGCCAGTTGAACATTGCTATTTATACACATACGTGTAATACCCAGCGTTAATCATTTAGTCCTTACTGCATTCTTGGACAGTGTCAGCGAAAGTTGACATCGTGAACCCTGGAAGTTCTGTGAAACGTACTAATCTCTCCCGCCAACAGTGCTGCTAACAAGGAGGGTTTCCAGATTTTGGTTCCAACAACACTGAGGGAAGGGTTGGTAATGTTGCCAATCGGGACAATGAGTGTCTGTGCGAATTGAAACACAATGTGTAAGTGGTGTTTCAACATTTGCCTTTGCTGCCTCTCCTGCTCCCAGACGATTGAGGTGATGGGTTTTAAATGTGATGTTTGACAAGGCTACAGTAGTTCTGCAAGATGGTAAACATTGAACTTCGTGTGCCTCCGTGGTGGAGGAGACAGTGTTGAATGCTAGGAGCTGCCCTTACCGAGTCAAGTGGTGCTGAACACTGCATAAACATTGGCGAACATCCTGACATTTGAGCTTCTGATTGAGGTCAGACCATTGATATTGCAGTTGAAGATGATTGGGCCTTGGACACTCCGTCGGAGCATCTACAGGAATGTGCTTGACCTGAGATGACTGCCTCCATCAACCACAAAACTCTTCCTTTGTGACAGATAGGTTTCCAAACAAAGGAGAGTTTACCTCCGGCACCCATAGACTTCAGCATTGTTAGGGCTCTTTGATATCACACTCGTTCAGAAGCTGCCTTGATGTCAAGAGAAGTCATTATCACCTCACCATTGGAGTTGAGCTCTTATTTGAAACAAGACTGTTTTGAGGTGAGGTGTTGAATGGTCCTTGTCTCCAATCAAAATAGTGGTTGAGATTCTACATCACGGTAATTGGACCGTCAGCCCATTGTGTCCCTGATACCGTCTTGTCGAATCTCATTTCTCAGTTGTTAGCTCGTAGACTTGTATGCTATGGTTTTACACGTAGTTCTTCCAAATCTCTGACTCTTAAATCAAGAAACAAGAGCAGTGTTAGGTCGCAAAACGAAATTATGTGACTCATCGAGCCTGAACCAGGAGTATCTCCCTAGAGTCAATCTCTTAATATTCCCCATTTCTGAGCAAACATTTCCACACAAATAAATATTCCTTCTTCCTCCATTGTACATACCTCCACCACAATTCCAGTAACTACACTGCATACGCTGATAACTGACTGTGTACAAAAGCTTTCCTTCACATCACCCATTAATTCATTTGGACACCACTTTATCTTTGCATCTCTTTACTTTCATTCTTCCTGTGACAGTTCGAGTTGGCTCTCCTTACCTCCTCTGTCCAATCCCCGATTTCTCTGTCCCGGCCTTTTTCTCTTGGAGAGGACAGTCCTCAAGGAGAAAGTGAGGTCTGCAGATGCTGGAGATCAAAGTTGAAACTTTATTGCTGGAACAGCACAGCAGGTCCTCAACCACCTTCATCTCTTTTCATTCCCTATAGGTTCTCGTCCCTCTCCCAGCTTCTGGAAATCTCTTCAGTGCTCTCTCTCTCCCTCTCTCTCTACCCCTCTCTGTCCACCGCTCTTCCTCGTGCTCACTTGCTGTCATTCTGTTGCTGTCTCACATGTGCGCTTTGAACACCATCTGTTACCTCTCTATCTAGTTCTACAAATTGCGAAATGCATCTTTGCACTTTCAAACTCTCCACCTCACAATTCACAATTCTTTCAAAATTGAATTTGTCTCATGAAGAGCGAGATCGACGTGATTAATATGTAGCACTAAGGAAAAAGCATGGGTCCCAGTACTAACCTGTTTAGAATACCGAATGGCCTGGACAGAGTAGACGTTGGGACGATGATTCCATTGGTCGGAGAGACTAAGACTCAAGGGCACAGCCTAACACTAAGGGAAGATCTTTTAGAAGAGAGAAAAGGGAAAATATCTTTAATCAGAAAGAGTGAGGAGTCGATGCAATTCATTGCCATAGAGAGCTATGGAGGCCAGGTCATTAGGTACATTTGAGACTGGGATAGATAGGCTCTTGTGGACCAAGAGGAAAAAGGGTTACAGCGAGAAAGCTAGGGAATAGGATGGAGAATCTTATCAGTCATGATTAAATGGTGGAGCCGACTTGATGGGCTGACTGGCCAAATTTATGCTCCTTAGCCTTATGTTCTTATGGTCTAAAATCCTGGTGAGCTCCACTGCAAGTTTTCCTCCTTTCCCAGAAAAAAAAACTGACCATGACTGCCTGTTTCCTATCTCTCAGTCAATTGTTTATATTTCTATTTGACTTGGGGTTCCTCCTCACAATCTCTGGATACAAGACCTCCTGTCACCTCCCCTTTAAGTACACTGCAACTTACTTAAACTATGCTCTTGATTATAGGTTCCGTCTACACCATCTCCAACAAACTCTCCGAGGGCAACTACAGCAGCGTTAGACAAAGAACAAAACCCTCTCTACTTCCCAACAAAAATTTACAGGATAGAGACAGTACAGGATTAGATACAGAGTAAAACTCTCTCCATACCATCCACCAGAAAACACTCCCAGGACAGGTACAGTATGTGGTTACAGCTTAAATCTTTCCCAACAATGTCCCAATTAATCGCTTCCAGGTCCGGGACAACAGGGGATAATATACACTGTTGTTGGCGAGCACTCCAACTCACTGCCCCCAATTGGTTCCATACGGTGTAAAAATGCAATTAGATTGTCCTTATCACTGTCAGGACGGGAACAGCAAGGGATTAGATACAGAGACAGTGACATTTGATGATTGTATAAACACTAATACTTGGATTCCGTGCTTTTAATTCTTGTCTGTTGCAAAGCACCAATCCGTTCTTATTACCAAGTCCAACCTGGTCATTCAACATATTTGTGAATTTGCGTGTAATCACGCATAGCAGCATGAAATTTGAACATTCAATTATTTTAATTCTGTGCATTATGTAAATTCAGATTTGCCCAACCATTCAATTGCGTGTAATCACGCATAGCAGCATGAAATTTGAACATTCAATTATTTTAATTCTGTGCATTATGTAAATTCAGATTTGCCCAACCATTCAATATAACTAAGTCAGATCCCAGAACGTTAGCTGGCTTAATAGATCGCACCTTGAATATTTCCAATGGTTCCATGTGGCGGTTATCACTAAAACTAGTTTAAACAAAGCCGCTGATGTTATTTAAAAGCAGAATATAAGTTCATTACGTGGAAAAAAGAAAGAAGCTAGAGAAGTTGGTTTGAAAGATATGAACATTAGCATCGAAATAAGCCTTCAAACTATTTATCAGTACTATGCATGACTGATACCCAAGCCCAGAGCAATAATATTCCCATCTCATCGCCTGGCTGACACTATGCAGCTTCAGTCTTTTGGACAGTTAAGACGGATATGTTTTGGATTCGTTACTGATTCCTCTGAAAGACCATCCATAAGTCTAGTGGATCACACATTTCCAGAAATGGAAATAGATAGAGGGATAGATAGACAATACATACATAGAGAGATAGATATTTGGACGGACAGAGAGATCGGTAGATAGAAAGATGGATTGATAAAAGAATCGGAAGATAGATGGATTGATAAAAGAGACAGATAGAGAGTTGGGCAGATTGCACTGTGGCTTCAAATGAGAGCAGATCGTGCAGCAAGAAAGGCCCCATTTGAATTCCCTCAAACGTTGTTCACAATATATAATGGCGATAAATCATGGAGAAGCAACGCCTCACAAGTCTATCTTCACATTTTAGAAGAAATAAACATCAGATTGCAGACTAGTGTCACATTCAGAACATTTTACTCCCTCCGACCTAAACAGTCAGTAATTAAAGTGAGTTCCTTCCCGGTACATTTCCAAAATTTACAAGAGTTGACTGATCCAAACTCCAGTCTATAATCCCTCCATTGACCAGCACAATATTCAGTAATCTCCCGTCGCTGGGTAGACACAGCCCTGATGACGTCTGACTCATGACTACATATGATTCGTCAATGTATGACTAATAGTGTCAAAGGGCCGAATGGCCCACTCGTGTCCCTCAGTCCTATGTTCTGATGTTCCATTCAGCCCTTCGGACCTGCTACACAGGAGCAGATCGAGGTCACTCCGATGGTTAGGCCTTGTTTCGAAAATGTTCTTGTAGAATCCAGGCTGGCTCAACTCCACTTTCCTGCTACCCCCTCGTATCTCTCAACTCGCTTGTATGTCCGAAACCAATCCACCCCATTTGTAAGTACATTCAGAGACCCACCTTCCACAACTCTCTGGGATTGGGAATTCCAGACATTTACTATCTTCTGAAAAACGACATTTCTTTACATCTCAGTTTGAAATCGATATCGATTATTCTGTATCTGTGTCCCGGAGTGAGACAATCTGCCTAGATGTGGAATCACATTCTCAACAAATTCCTTGCCAACCCCCGTCTGTACCTTGTCCTTTTCAGTAATGTCACGGTCATTCATTTCAAGCACAATGAATAAATGCCTCACCATTTTAGATGTACTCAATAATTAAACACTTTCATCCTCGTAACCCGCTTAATGTATCGATCCAGTTCCTTTCTGCATCAGCATGATGACTTTGTGTTTCATGCTCAGGAACACTCCAATCCCTTTGTACTGCTCTTTTGTTGAGACTCCTTTTCATTAAAAAATAGCCTGCCTTTTGGTTGTCAGTGTCATCCTCAAACTCGGATGTGTATTGCACTCAGCTCCCTCCTTCAGCCTCTCAGTATCGATGTAAATAACTGAGCCATTGGATTGATATTCGTGCTACTCCAGTAGATATGTCTTTATCATAAAGATCGATGAATCCTGACTCTCAAATTTCTATGTGATAACCATCCATTATTCCATGTTATCCATCATATTCAGAGGTTCTGTCTGGTGGAAGACCCTTTACTTTGTGATACCTTGAGGAAAATCTCTGGAAAGCCTCAAGTCTACCAGTTGCCCTTTATCAAGTCCGCTTGTTACATTCTCAGGGATCTCCAGAAAAACTTTGCATGATTTTACAAGGCAAAATGCAGTTTCCCTTTCACAAAACCATGCTGACTCTGCCTGAAGCTTTTCTAAATGCCCTGCAATTCCTTCCTTAATGACAGACTGTCGCAGACTCCCAGCAATAATGGTTAGGCTAAATGGTTCCTGCTTTCTGTCTCGCTCCATCCTTGAAAACAGGCTCCATATTGGAGCTTCACGAGTTTCGCTGGAACACTTCTGTAATCCAGAGAGTTTTGGACTATTTCACACAGTGGCACCAGTCACTCTGTAACAACTTCGTTTTAAACCAATTATGAATGACTGCTGACATGCCGATCTTTCGTCTTACCTGTTGTTAAAAACCTTGTACCTTTTGTTAGAGACAGTTCAAGAACCCCGCTTATTACCTTTTTCTTGATGATTTTGAAATACTTACAGTGCTTTATCCTGTGAGGATTGATGTCAAATACTGGCGTAAACTATCTCCCTGTTCCCTGTAGCCACTTCCCCAGTCACACCCTCCGAATATTCTCAATATACTTTCCTGACATTCTTTCTACCAAAAGTCACACACTCATCTTCAACTTTTTATATACACACAGAAAAAGACTTGTGATGCTTGTTTTTATATTTCTTGCCAATTTAATTACATCGTACCTTTTCATCATTTTTCTGTCTATTTCTTGCTTTTTCCCTCGCTTTCTAGATTCATACAGTCATATTGCGCCCAAACATTTCATCCAACCTGCCCATGCTGACCAGGGTTTCCGAACTAAACTAGTTTCATCTTATTGCATTTGGTCCACATGCCTCTAAACGCTTCCCATTCATTTGTTTGTCAAAATGTCTTTTTAAATGTTGTCACTGCACTTGCATCTAACAGCTCATCTGGCAGCTCATTCCATGCATAGACCTCCTCTGCATGAAAAAGTTGCCGTTTTGCCCCTGTTAAATCGTCCCCTTTTCACCTTAAAGCTGTATCCTATATGGTTGATCTCCCCTATCGTGTGGAAAGGACCTTGGCAATTCACCCAATCCATGCCGCCCATGATTTTATTAATTTCCAGAACGTCACCTCTCAACATCATCCATTCCATTTGATACTAACTTCAAGAACAAGCATTCGCTAATAAGCATTGCAAATTTGAAACAATCTTAAAAAAAAAATGACAGGTAAAGAACATTCAGCCCAAACTTCATAATGTGATTTGTTTTTCTCCATGTTACAACACTGAGGCAGCATGAAACTCTTACCAGTGTCAATATGACATCAAGAAAATAATTTCCTTTGTCTAAAGGGGGTGATGATCTCTACAGTGAAAACGTTTCTCTGGCCAGAGCTATGTAAGAAAGGGAATTGTTATACCACACGGTCAGCATGCAGTTGCCTTTAGTACAGTGAGATGAAGGCTGAGAATACTTTTTGAAGTTTGGATTATTCAGTGCAAAGGGGAAGAGGGGTTTTCAATAAAGTTTATCCAAGAAGGAAACTTCCCGGAGTGAGATGTGAGTGGGACGTGTAAAACAGCATGAATGGAGAGGCCGAACCACACTGAGACCAGAGGCAAAGTGGCAGCACAAACGGAGCTTGATGCTACTGCACGGAAGGTAGACATGATCAAAGAACTTCAGTTGTAGTGGGTAGGGACCATAATGTGAGAGAATGTGCTCTGTAATTGGAGAGGGAGAATCTGGAATCAGAAAGGGGAGACAAGCAGGGAAGAGGATGGAGCAGCAATGACAGGGGTTTCAATGTGTAATTTAGGAAGCACAACTGAAATTCATGCCTCGCATCTGCTTCTGGTCCTTGAAATAAGTTGTTGTGGCTCTGTTCGCCGAGCTGGAAGTTTTTATTGCAAACGTTTCGTCCCCTGGCTAGGCGACATCATCGGTGCTTGGGAGTTTCCTGCGAAGCGCTTCTTTGATATTTCCTCCGGTGTTTATAGTGGTCTGTCCCTGCCGCTTCCGGTTGTCAGTTTCAGCTGTCCGCTGTAGTGGTTGGTATATTGGGTCCAGGTCGATGTGTTTGTTGATGGAGTTTGTGGATGAATGCCATGCCTCTAGGAATTCCCTGGCTGTTCTCTGTCTGGCTTGCCCTATGATAGTAGTGTTGTCCCAGTCGAATTCATGTTGCTTGTTCCACACCAAACTCCTGCTGCAACTTCACCCCTTTCGTGTCTAGAAATCCTTATTTATATTCAGTGCCTTAGTATACACAGTTTTATGTGGGACATAATTCCCCAGGTTCACCAGTCTGCAAGTGCAGACATTTATTCTCATCTCAATGCAGAGTGG
>NW_025211167.1:0-7626 GCF_004010195.1 Chiloscyllium plagiosum
CTCTTGTCTCCTTTCCGTCAATTAAAAATATTAGAAAAATCACTTTTCCAGAGAGCAATTTGCTTCTTCCCTGTGCAAGGCTTGTCTGTGTTCTGATGTTGCTGTCTCTATCCACTTTCAATGTCTAACTCCTCTACTTGTAGCTCTCTTTTGTCTCAGGCAACTACACGGCTTTCTTTCGAATGATCTTCCCATTATTCCTGATATCAGTTCAAGTCATCAAGACTATATTTCTGCTGTGCAGGAAGATCACAATTGATCCATTTAGAATTGACACAACGTATTCAAAAGCATTTTTCAAGCATTCTTAAAATTATTGAGAACCAACAGAGCTTGCAAAGAAATTACAAAGTTTCTTTCCTGCACTGCTTCTTGGCCAGAGGTCATTCACAGGACTCTGCTCCTCCTTGGACTATAACATTGACTAACATACTACATTGGATGGGGAAGGAAACTGCAGGGGATGGTTACAATTGAAAAGTGGAGCTTGTTAAAGGAATAGCTACTGCGTGTCCTTGATAAGTATGTACCTGTCAGGCAGAGAGGAAGTTGTCGAACGAGGGAGCCATAATTTACTAAAGAGGTTGAATCTCTTGTCAAGCCAAAGAAGACGGCTTATGTTAGGATGTTGCCAGGGTTGGAGAATTTGAGCTATAGGGAGAGGCTGAATAGGATGGTGCTGTTTTCCCTGGAGCGTCGGAGGCTGAGGGGTGACCTCATAGAGGTTTATAAAGTCATGAGGGGCATGGACAGGATAAATAGACAAAGTATTTTCCCTGGGGTGGGGGAGTCCAGAACTGACTATAACATTGACTAACATCAGTGATTGAAAATTGTAGCCCATGCCTCTACAATATCCTCCCTTGTTTCCCTGTGAATCCTTGGATGCAACTCATCTACCTATCTACCCATCATGGTTTATTAACTTCAGGGATAGATGGCTGATGGAATATTGCTTCTTTGTCAATTTTTAGTCCAGCTATTGTCTCAGTCAGGGCATTGAGTACAGAAGTTGGGAAGTTAGGTTGCCAGGACTCAAGGGTCTGAGTTATTGGGAGAGGTTAGACTAGCTAGGACTTTTTTCTTTAGAGTGTAGGAGACTGAGGGGGGACCTTATAGAGGTGTATAAGATCATGAGAGGTATGGATAGGGTGAATGCACTTGGTCTTATTCCCAGAGTTGGGGAATTGAGGCCTAGAGGGTATCAGTTTAAAGTTTGAGGGGAAAGAATAAAGGAAACTTGAGAGGTAACTGTTTTACACAGAGGGTGGTATGCGTATGGAATGAGATGCCAGTGGAAGTGGTTGAGGGGAGTACATTAACAACATTTAAAAGGCATTTGGACAAATATATGGATAGGAAACGATTAGAAGGATGTGGGCCAATTGCAGGGAAATGGGGTGAGAGTGGATGGACATTTTGGTCAGCATGGACCAGTTTGGGCTGAAGGGCCTGTCTTTGTACTGTAGGACTCTATGACTCTTTAACTTTATGATTTTATGAGAACTGTCTGGGCAGACCCATTGCTGCTGCCTGCCCCTGCCTCACAGAACTCATCTCCTCCCACATTGACTCGATCTTTTCTTCCCTCGTCTAGTCCCTTCCCACTAACATCCACAATTCCTCTGACACCTTATGTAAATTTCAAAATTTTCAGTCTGTCGGCTCCAGCTTCCTCCTCTTTACCATGCACGTGCAATCCCCCATCAGGATGGTGTCAGGGCTCTCTGCTTCTTCCTGAAACGAAGGCCTGAACTGTCCCCGTTCACCACCCCTCCTCCGCCTGGCCAAGCCCATCCTCACTCTGAACAACTCAAACTCCTCACATTTTCTTCAGGTCAGAGGGGTGGCCATGGGTACCCACATAGGCTCCAGTTATGCCTGTCCCTTTGTGGCAACTGTGTAATATTCCTTGTTCCAGTTGTATTCTGGCCCCAACGCACAACTCTTTCTCTGGCTTATCAATGACATCAGCAATGCTGCTTCCCCCCTCATCTAGAATTGGAAACGTTTATCAATTTTGCTTCCAATTTCCACCCCACTCTCACCTTCACCTGGTCCATCTCTGCCTCCTCCCTTCCCTAACATTTCTGTTTCCATTTCTGGGGATAGACTGGTCAAAAATATCAATGACAAACCAATTGATTCTCACAGTTACCTTGACTATACATCCTCACACCCTGATTCTTTTTGTTATGACATGGGGAAAACCCCCTCTGCTAATTTAAACCCGACACACATTACCTCGTGCCGTAATCTGTTAAATTTCGAGAGGCAAAGAACTATCGCAGAGGTCACTATTTAAAGTAAAAATTAACAATTTTATTCTTTAAGTCGAATAGCAAATATTGGGTGGCACGGTGGCACAGTGGTTAGCACTACTGCTTCACACCACCAGAGACCCAGCTTCAATTCCCACCTCAGGCGACTGTCTGTGTGGAGTTTGCACATTCTCCCCGTGTCTGCGTGGGTTTCCTCCCATAGTCCAAAAATGTGCAGGTTAGGTGAATTGGCCATGCAAAATTGCCCGTAGTGTTAGGTGAAAGGGTAAATGGTCTGGGTGAGTTGTTCTTCGGAGGGTCAGTGTGGACTTGAAGGGCCTGTTTCCACACTGTAAGTAACCTTATCTAATATTAAAACTAACAACTATTTGCAACTCCTTGCTCTTAAACCTATCTTTTACCTCCCACTTTAAAATACTGGTCCGATAAAAAATGCCGATTAAGACTTACAAAAAAAATTCAAATTTCAAAACCAGCTGTCGAATCTTCTCTTTGTATCTTCCTCTGTAGACTTTCCTCTATTGTCTTTTCTTCAGTTTTCTGTTTCACGGTTCTTTCGTATGTACCTTTCAGACAGCTATTCAGCTAGTAGTCTATACTTGCTGGGGTTTTCTTGGCAGTTCTTCCCCTAACTGTCCAGTTTTATACCCCAAAATATTGGATCATTTCATTGGTTTGATGTCATCAAAACACTAAATTCAAATTCAATTGGAGTTTGGTGTCTGGGGCATAATTTAAACTGATTGGCCAAACTTGAATTTGTTTTTGCTCCATGGCAATGCAACTCCAGCTATTTGTTTTGACCAAGTGTTACATTTTTACCTTGTTTCAGGACGCTCGGTCCTTTCAGTTAGTCCTTGCTAGCTTCCTCTCTCTCTTAAAGGCACAGTACACCTCTACACCTCATAACACTTCAAAGACTTATTCCATTCTCCCAGTTCCTCTGTCTATATCGCATTTGTTCTGATTCTCCTAACTTTGACAAGGGAGCCTCCGAAATGTCCACCATCTTCCTCAAGATTGCTCAGAACTATATTTACTAGGGCCCTCAGCTGGGCCCGACCCATCTCCCACACTTCAGCCCTCACCTCCTCCTCTTCCCTCCCACAACAGTGATAGAGCCCTCTTGTCCTCACCTCCCAACCCACCAGCATCCATATCCAAAGGACCATTATTTGTCATTTCTGCCATCTCCACCACCAGAGATATGTTCCAATCCCCTCCCTTGTCAGCCTTCTGTAAGGACTGTTCCCTTCGGGGCACCCTGGTCCACACCTCCTTCATTCCCAAGAGCCTCCCACATCCCCATGGCACCTTCCTCAAGCACAGATGGTGTAACAACTGCTTGGTTACCTTCTCCCTCCTTCTTGCATCCAAGGGCTCAACCATACCTTCCAGGAGATACAGTGCTTTACCTGCACTTCTCTACATTGGGGAAATGAAGCGTAGACTGGGTGACCTCTTCCCAGGACACCTGTTTACTATCCTCAGAAAAATACTCTGAGCTTCCAGTTGCTTGTCACTTCAACATAGCACCATGTTCCCTTGCCAACATCTCTGTCTCAGGCTTGCTGCAGTGTTCCAGCGAAGTTCAGCACAAGCTGGAAGAGCAGCACTTCATTTTCCACTTGGGAACTCTACAGGCTTCTGGACTCCATATCAAGTTCAACAATTTTAGGGCTTTACACACCTTTTCCGTTCCTTACCTCAACCCCCACACACCAGGCCTTGTTATCACATGGTCTGCTATTACAAACAACCTTTTGTTATCCACTAATAGTCTCCACTCACAGCCACTCATTCTCCTAAGTTGACCATTATCCACTCCTTTGTCTGTCCAACTGTTCTTCTGTCTCATTGGGCTCTGGGCCCACCCCCTCCCCTCACCCTATCTTCATGCATAAAAGCCAATATTTCCTAGCTACCATCAGTTCTGAAGAAAGGTCACTGGACTGATGAAGAGCTTATGCTCAAAACATCGATTCTCTTGCTCCTCAGATGCTGCCTGACCGGCTATGCTTTGTTTCAACACCACACTCTTCGACAATGGCCTTGAAATGTTAACTCTCATTTCTCTCCACAGGTGCTGCCGGACCTACTGAGTTTTTTCCCAGCAATTTCAGTTTTTGTTTCTGATTTCCAGCATCTGCAGGTCTTTCAGTTTTGTTTTACAAATATTACACTACTGTCTGATAAATTCCGTAAGGTGGAGCTCTGGTCTGTCGGCTCATCAATTTGAACTCAATGGTGGGAAAGTTTTGGAAACAATAATTGTGGATGTTATCAAGGTGAGGGAAAGTGTAGATTAACTAAGCCAAGCAGTGAAGGACAAAACACCGTTAAGCTAACTTTCTTGAGTATTGTTTGATGAGGTAAGAATGAGGGCAATGCAGGTGAGGTGGTATACATGGACTTCCAAAAGATATTAAATAATATTCCATGTAACGAGCTTCCAGGCATATTTTGGACCTGTGGAATAACAGGAACATGAGCAACATGGATACAAATTAATTAAGCAACAGAAAACAGAATGCAAATGTGAATATCTTTCTTTCAGACCAGAAGATGGCACACATTGAGAAGTTTTATTTTGAAAAATTACTTGTGTTAATATATATTAACGATCTAAGCAAAGGTGTAGAAAATGCAATTTTAAAATCTGAAAATGATGAAATATTTTGAAATATTACAAACTGTGAAGATGATAGTGATAAACTTTAAAACAGCACAGACAGGACATCTTTTGATACCCCAATAACACATATACCACATGAATGCCAGGCAATGACCATTTCTGCTAATCAATAATTAGTCATCAACCTTTGATATTCAATATCATTACCAGTGCTTAATCCCCAACTTTCAAAATCTGGGATTACCAATGAGCAGAAGCTGATCTGGACCAGCCATGCAAATACTGTGGCTGCAGGAGCACATCGGAGGCTAGGAATCTTGCAACAATAACTCACATCTTGACTTCCCAAAGGCAAAAATCAGGAGAGCAATGGGATAATCCCTACTTGCCTGACTGAGTGCAGTTCCAACAATTCAGGACAAAGCGGCCTGATCGATTGCTACCAAATGCACAAAACATGTACTCCCTCCATCACCAATGTCCAGCAGCAATCGTGAGTGCCATCTACAAGATGCACTGCAGGAATTCACCAAGGGTCCTAAGACAGCAAAGCCATGACCACTTCGACTTAGAAGTACAAGGGCAGTAGATCCATGGGAACACAACCTCCTGCAGGTTCCCCTCCAAGCCAGTCACCATCCTGAAGTGTACTGGCATTTCCTTCAGTATCTCTAGGTCAAAATCCTGGAACCTCCTCCTTAATGGCATTGTAATAGCATATTCTAGTGCAACGTTTCAAAAAAGGCAGCTCACCATCACCCTCTCCAGTGCAGTTAGGAATGGACAATGAATGTTGGCCCAGCCATTGACGGCTACATCATTTGAATAAATTTCCAACAACTGTTTTTCCACATCTATTCTGTTCCAATCCCTCATTGCTGTTATACCCAAAAGCATCAAAACAGCTGAAATGGTAAATGAGGTGCTGTTCCTCCACCTTGAGTTGGGCTTCACTGGAACACTTGCAGTGGGTCAAGGTTGAAGAAACATCATTGGAATTGTGTGTTCTATGCACTGTGCACAAACATCAGTGGATTATTTTGATTTCTGAATGTTGACCCTGTTTAAGATAATAAACTCGACAAATGTGTTGGAGAACTCTTGCTAGATGTAAATATTTTAGTTCATATCAGCATGACAACACTCAATTGACTGTTAAACAGTTCCACTATAAAATATGCATGAATGTTGGATGAAATATCATAATTTTATTTATTACTTTGAAGAACAGTAAAGGTGTTCTCTTTCGCTTCCAATCTGCTTAGGTGGGACTGTGTGGTACCAAAGAATAGTCTGTTCTCTGTAACAAAAACAAAGAGTTCTGAAGACAGTGTTGCCTGCCAGGTGCCAAGTTTCAGAACATCTCTTCTAGGTTGGAGATGAATGGAGTGGGAGGGAAGGATCCAGTTGTCATGGTCTAAGTGGATACAAATACTTAGGTAGTACTCGGAGACAGGATCTGCTGATGGATTAGCAGTAGCTTGAAACCAAACTTTTAAAAATACAACCACAAAGGTAATACTCTCTGGATTATAAACTGAACCCTGTGCAAATGGGCATCAGATAAACAAGCAAAATGTGGCTCAAAGATTGGGGCGGGGAAAATGGGTTCTGATTGGCACCAGTACTGGGGAAAGAGAAAGCTGTTCAATTGGGAGAGTCTTCATTTGACACATTCTGAGTCTTGGCAAATTGTGCAATTAGGCTTGTAGACTAAATTAATTAGTACAGGTAGTTCTCTTATAATACCATAGTTTGGTTGCTGTGCAATCGCTTTATAAGAAAATCAGCACCATTTAAGCTAATGGAGCCAGAAACATGTTGTAGCAATACAAATACGGAAAGTTAATGTTCTACAAATATCGGTTGAAATTTGACAATTGTGTTACAGCCAAATTGTGTTGTAGAAACACGTGCTATAGGACAACAACCTGTATGGGAAGGTTCAATTGAAGGGAAACTTAAAAATCAAAATTAAATAAGAAAGCAGAGGTGCAGAATAGTGTAAAAGTGAACGATAATCAAGATGTGATATGAAGGGACAGAAAATATACAGCAGAGTACAGCAGTAATAACAAGAGTAATAATGATAAAAAGACAAAGCTTAAGGCTGTTTAAAATTATAGATCCAAATGTGTCCAGCAGTTATTGCAAGGTAGATAAGTTTATGACATAATTAGAAATAAATAACAAAGATTTGATAGCTCTTAATTACAGGGTGACCAAGACTGGGAACTAAAAATTCAAGGGTGTACAACATTTGAAGGAACAGGCAAAAGGGAAATAGGATTGGGATATCTTCATTAATCAGTGACAAATACTGATATAGGTGAAATAGATCATGATATGTAATCAGTTTGTTTGAAAATAAGGAATAGCAAAGTAATCAGAGGAAAGATTCATCTATAAGCCCTGCATAACTGTCTTCCTGTAAGACAACACGTGAATTTGGCAATATTGGAAGTGTGAAGATGTTGTCAATTTAACAAGGTTATTTTGATCTCGGTTTATTTTAAGAGAGGTTACAAGGCAGAGGTGCTGAAGCTCTAGGTTAATAATGGCAGGGGAGTGGCCAGTTCTCCCAGTTCAGGTTTCCTTCTAGTTTGGTTTTAGTTGTGGCAGTCACAAGGTGCTGCAGTGCAGGAAAGGTTGAAAACTTCAGCAGATTATTCCTGACTGGCTTTCTCGCTGAAATCTCTTTAGAAGTTG
>NW_025211167.1:20799-22000 GCF_004010195.1 Chiloscyllium plagiosum
GAGACTGGGGGGGGAAGTGAGGGGGTGGGGGAAGAGAGAGACAGACAGACAGACAGACAGACAGAGAGATGGGGGGAAGAGAGAGAGAGATGGAGGGGGGAGAGAGAGAGATGGGGGAAGAGAGGGACACTGAGGGGGCGAGAGAGAGGGAGAGAGAGAGAGAGAAACAGACAGAGGGAGAGAGGGAGAGCAGCGAGCGAGCGACAGAGGGAGGGCGAGCGAGCGACAGAAAACTATGATCAGGACCTGTGTAATGTAAACTTCACCAACACCATTTAGCCAAGATGACAAAGCAGTTCATTCATTCACTCCCACAAAGGAACTACATAATTAGTGACTGATAATTATTCACCACTTTGTTTGCGTTTCCTCCTCTATTTTATAGTTTCTTGATAATCTGTTCCTAATCAATTGAAATAATTCACACTAAAAAGTAACATTAAGCACAAATATAACTGAAGTAATCACTTGGAACAACTTAAACTTCAAAAATATATGTAAGAGGGACAAACACTACACCATTGTTTCTTCATCTCTGAGAAACACCTACATGAACTCATCACTTGTACAATATGTATAGAGGAGACAGTGAGGTAATCAAAGTGTCACTGGTCAAGTAATCCTGAGGCCCAGTACATCAGCTCAAATCCCACCATGGTAACTGGTGGAATCTGAATTCAATAAATATGACATTTAAAACTAGCCTCAGTTACAGTGTCTAACCATCATTGATTGCTGTAAAAACTCATTTGGTTCACTGTAGGAAAGAAAATCTGCCTGATCTGGCTTGCATGGGACACCAGATCCATACTGGCCAGCACTTAACTGCTCTCAGCTCAAGTGCAATTAGGAATGGGTAACACATGCAACAATGCTCAAATTCCATGAAGGAAGAAAGAAAGAAATCGATACATCCAATATAAAACTGTAGAGCTCTGCATGTATGAAAATAATGATCCTACTTTAAAAAATCCTAACGTTCTGTTGCAAATTTAATGGGCAGTTAGTGTTAACTGTGTAACCTCATGAAGTTTATTGATGGAGAACTGCCAATTTTAAAGAGCTAATGGCAAAGCAGTGCAAATCATTCAGCAACTTGCAGCAACAAAAGTATATTCTAGGAATTATGAATTGCCAGAATATACTTTCCTTGCCCCAAGTTGTGCAATGTCATTAAACCACTCACATTTTGGCAACTGAT
>NW_025211168.1:0-3551 GCF_004010195.1 Chiloscyllium plagiosum
TCCTTCCCTAAAGGATAGTAGTGAACCAGTTGGATCTTTCCACACAAAGGACAATGGATTCATGGTCATCATTAGACTCTTAATTATAGATTTTTCTGCAATTGAATTCAAATTCCATCATCTGCCATGGTGGGATTTGAGTCCAGGTCCCTTAAATGTTACCTGGATCTCTGCACTAATAGCCCAATGACAACACCACAAGGCTATCACCTTCCAGATTCAATCTAGGCTTTCAAAAGAGAATTAGAAAATTAGCTGAAAAATTAGAAAAATACAATGCATGGCAATGAGGAAATGATGGGGCAGTGGAAATAGGTGAGTAGAGATCATCTAGAACTATGTTTTCCTAACTTTGATTTGGAGGTGGACAACCACCTGATGAAGGAGCTAGTGCTTCCAAATACACCTGGTGTTGTGTGATTTTGAATTATAACCTGGTGTTGTGTGATTTTTAACTTTTACACTCTCATTCTCACACACTCACACACACTCACACGCACACTCTCTCATACACACACACACTCACACTCTCACGCTCATGTATGCATACACACATATAAGTCTATGGGGTGAATTTGCACTTGCAGAATTATGTTTGCAGGTACATTCTATTTTGCTCAAAAAGCACATAATCTGCAGGCAGTTGATGCAGGCAGTCAATCAATGTAGTTTTTTTTATAAATTCCACTTTAGAAATAGAATAAGCCTGACTCAAGATTGGGATACAGACAGACTCTAACCTTACACCTTTAATGCATTGTCTGAGCGAGATGTCACCTTTTTTGATAAAATCTTGAGTTATCTCAAAAATGTGACTTAAAAGAAGTTCTGGGATTTACATATTAATGAATCAAAACCTGCAGCCCATTCTAAAAGATGAAAGACTTAACAGCAATCTAGGTTTGTTTAATATATCATTTCAGTTGCATGACATTTTTGCGATAAATTCTGTGTCTTATGGTCCTGTTCCACAACCACCTGATGAAGGAGCAGCACTCTGAAAGCTAGTGCTTCTAAATAAACCTGTTGGACTATAACCTGGTGTTGTGTGATTTTTAATTTTGTCCGCCCCAGTCCCCATCATTCCTGGGCAGGGGCATTGAAGGCTATGGATTCAAGAAAAGTTCTGAAGAACGGTCATACCAGACTTGAAATGTTAGCTCTGTTTCTCTGTCTACAAATGCTGCCAGACCTGCTGAGTTTCTCCAGTAATTTCTGTGTTTGTTTCAGATTACCAGCACCTGAAGTATTTTGCCTTTATTCTTTGAGTCAAGAGGGGTAGCTGGATTTAAGATACAGATTAACCATGAACTGATTTGAAGATGCAACATCTTCAAGGGGTTTGTTGGTTTTCTCTTGTTCCTCTGGTATTCTGCTCAGTAACAACACACTCTCAAATAATCGAGGATTAGATCTCTGCCAATCCCAAGTCTCTGCTGCTGATTCTGGCTGGTTTTTTTTTTGTCTGATGCGATATGGCTACTTAGTAACACCCAACGTATAGGAGTGGGGGGAGTAACCCAATGCAGTCCCCTAGTCTTTTGAGACAGTCTGGATAGGGAATATTAGACGTAAAAGTGAGTGTGATCAGTACCTCCTTTCACTGGATGAATTTAAACATGAAATGAACATGATATTAATTATGGGAATGGCGTGCCTGATGTTATGTTGGCATTCACCCATCCTCGGAAGATACCTGCCCCTATTTGGGCAAATGTACTCCACATCTGCCATCACTTGCAGTGGAGAGTCGTGGGGGCAAGGATTCCTGCGATAGCGATGCTGTGAGATTGCTGCGCTGCTACAGAAAGGTGGCAGTATCTCTTGGAGTTTATTCAGAGTGCCTCGGAATTTCTTGGCTCAGCTGGTAAATATTGCATTTGCTGCAGCACCTTCCCGAACGGCTGGGTTTAATTAAAAGCTTTCGACAGGGTTTATGCAGATTTTGACACGTGCACGGAGAAGTTTCTGTCAGTGCAGCTCTGTTGCAATCATTAACCCATTTCGCACAATAGCTGCAGTCAAATAAATGGGCTGATGCCTGACATGAAATAGCCCAGACAGCAATTTCACATATGTTCGAGTCAATGCTGTATAAATAACACACATAGGGAGTTAAACCAAGCAACGGTTGTGGAAACAAAGGTTGTAGGTTCTTATATAAACCAGATGCTGCTGAAAATATCTCTCCTGAAGGACTCTTTAATGTGTCAGATAATTGAATTCATCCTCCATTATTTCATTCCTTTACTGAGCTGAAAGTTCTGGAAATCCGCCTGTCCCTCAATATTTCCTCAGAACTCCCAGGCTTGGTGTCACAAACCATTATTTCATGATTTCTCTGAATAAATCATTAAACCAGACAGTGGCATCATCCACATGTAGTCCACATGTTCATGCTGGCTTTCTGCAAGAGTCTCCAAGCCAACCCAATGTTTCATTCTTTTCCAGGAATGTTGTTCCTTTCAGATAGCCATCCAATTCTCTTTTGAAAGGTCAACTTTCAGCCAATGGTTAGGCCACTTCTGGAATACTGCATTCCATTCTGGGTCTCCCTGCAGTAGGAAAGATATTGTGAAACTTGAAAGGGTTCAGAAAAGATTTACAAGGACGTTGCTAAGAGTTGGAGAGTTTGAGCTATAGGGAGAAGCTAAATAGGCTAGGGCTGTTTTCCCTGGTGTGTCAGAGGCTGAGGACCGACCTTATAAAGGTTTAGAAAATCATGAGGGACATGGATAGGGTGAATAATCAAGGTCTTTTCCCCAAGGTAGGGGAGTCCAAAACGAGAGGGCATAGATAAGGTGAGAGGAAAAAGGTGTAAAAGGGACCTAAGAGACAATTTATTCACAGAGAGGATGGTGCAGGTAAGGAGTGGCAGAGAAAGTGGTGGATGCATTTAAAAGGCATCTGGATGGTGGATGAAAAGGAAGGGTTTAGGGCCACAGGTTGCTAGCAAACAGGACCAGATTAATTTAGGATATCTGATTGGCATGGATGATTTTGACCAAAGGGTCTTTTCCCATACTGTACAGCTCTCTGACTCTTCAGAAGCAGACTATTTGGCCCACTGAATTAACAGTGACCCTCTAAAGAACATTCCACCCAGACCACACTCCTAACCCTGTCTTTACCATGGCTAATCCCCTAATATACATATATTTAGATTGTAAGAGGGAATCAGAGGTGAATGTCTCCTGAGGCTGGAATCAAACCTGGATCCCCAACACTGTGAGGCAGCAGGGCTAACATGCTGCCCTCCCCATTTGAGTACCCAGATGATTGATTAGATTAGGCACCCTACAGTGTGGAAACAGGACCTTCCGTCCAACCAGTCCACACCAACCCTCCGAAGAGTAACCCACTACCTACCTACCCACTACCAGACCCATTACCTAACACTATGTGCAATTTAGCATAGCCAATTCATCTTTGGATTACCCACACAAACACGGGGAGAACATGCAAACTCCACACAGACAGTCACCCGAGGCTGGAATCAAACCTGGGACCCTGGTGCTGTGAGGCAGCAGTGCTAACCACTGAGCCACCAT
>NW_025211168.1:4845-8455 GCF_004010195.1 Chiloscyllium plagiosum
TCCTGAGTGAATACTGACGAAAAGTATTCATTCAGTGTCTCCCTAATCTCTTCAGCCTCCACACGTAACTTCCCACTACTATCCTTGACTGGACCTATTCCTACCCTAGTCATTCTTTTATTCCTGACATACCTATAGAAAGCCTAAGAGTTTTCCCTAATCCTACCAACTAAGGACCTTTCATGTCCCCTCCTTGCTGCTCTTAGCTCTCTCTTCAGGTCCTTCCTGGCTACCTTATAACTCTCAATCGCCCCAATTGAACCTTCACGCCTCATCTTTACATAGGCCGCCCTCTTCCATTTAACAAGGGATTCCAATTCCTTATTAAACCATAGCTCCCTCACATGACCCTTTCCTCCCTGCCTGACGGGTACATACTTATCAAGGACACGCAATAGTTTCTTCTTGAACAAGCTCCACATATCAATTACGCCCTTGCCTTGAAGCTTACTTTTCCAAGCCACACATCCTAAGTCATGCCTCACCGCATCATCATAGTTTCCCTGGCCCCAGCTATAACTCTTGCCCTGAAGTGCACACCTATCCCTCTCCATCACTAGAGTAAAAGTCCGAACATTAAAGGAGATATATGATGTTGTGATTCGGCTTGAGTTTCCCTAGAATAATGGAGGAACAACAGGAGAGAGGATGTGGAATTTATCAGATCGGCCGTAATCACATTCAATATCTGGGCAGACAGAGGGTGAAAGGAAGCTTCATGTGGACAAATGTGTTTTCTTTGCCAATGAAACTGACCACGTCACAAAGTGGTGACGGCATCTGTGACAGGATTTCTTTCAAAGCCTCGGTTCAATTAATCAGCCCAAGAAAATTACTGTCAATGTGTCGGATTCTGACAGAAGGGGAAGATGCCTGGATAGTGGGTATTTGTTTGGTTTCCTTGCCATTCCCTGGAGCTGCAGCAGTTGAGCAGCTGGGTTTGGTAAATAAAAAGTAGTAAGAACAAACTATTTCAGCTTCCACTTCTGTCGTGACCATGGTATACTCAGGGGATTTATGAAAGGGATTCCTGCACTTGCATATCAGGAATTAAATCTACATCTTAGCCTCACAGCAACTCGTCATCAGTTTGGTAAAGCCGAAAGGCCTTGCTGTCGAGCCAAACAGGATTCCAACCTACAAACTCCTGACCCGTAGACAGTTGCATTACCCATTGCGCCACTGGCCAGGACATTACGGCATGTATCCAGGCTGCAAAACAGTGTTGTTAACACGAATATGAACAACAACGTTCATGTTCACAAGTTGAATAACCAGCAAAGATAATCACCGTCACTGTTTCACATCAATGGCCCCCACTTTTTGAAGCAACAGACGCAAAGAAAATACGTCTGCCCCCATGAAGCTGACATTCACCAGATATGTGTGCTAGCATTCAATGCGATCACTGTTAATCTGATAAATTTCAACTCTAGTTCCCTGCTTTTCGTCCATAAATCGAGATAAACTCGAGTGTAATCACAATGGATGTTCCCGTTAATTTTCGTAGCTTTAGATTACTTTAACGATCTGTGCGTCTTCGCAGGAAATCCAATAATATGAAGCAAGCTAAAACTCGCTTCTGTAAATTTAACTCAGTGCAGAGTCAGCAGAGCGTAAAAAATGCCCCTGTTTCTCTCTGCACAGAATAATAATTCTCCCATTTCCTCATTTCCCGATACAAATAATCTAATTTCCTGTTGCCTTCGTCCAGATATCCCACTTAAGGGTGCCCTACGCTCATTTTCGCATTTAAAGGTGCCTTTCACGAATTGTCTGATTTAGTTCCACTCTGCTCCATTTCTTCCATTAACTATTTCTCTGCAATGATTCTCCCATGTGGTGGACCACTGCCAGAGTTCTCCAATTTTGTTTTTTTCTGCATAAAATCTCCAAATTGGCAAACCTGCACAAATCCTGACTTTAATGATGAAATGCACAAACTCTCCCATTGAGTATTGTCTTGTCCCAAGTCTACCATTTGGTTGCTTCCTTACATACATCTTCCACATTATCGTGCCATGCTCAAATTCTATTCATTTAGTGTTGCCAGAATCGAATCTTCACTTTCCTGCTCTTTATAACATACCTCTAACCTTCTCATTCCCTGCCCGTGTTCTTCCATTGCACATGCTCTGTTCTCATGCTCTATGTTGTGAGTACCCCACACCAATTCTCCCATTCAGTGTTACCCGAAACAATTCTCATATGCATTGATAATCAAATGAAATTCTCCTAGCGTGGGGTGCCGTACTGTGACTCGCTGAGTTAGTGGTGTCATACTCCAATTCGCTGTAAACCTTCCACTGCACAGTTTTTTTTCCATTCTCGTGGTTCGTACAACAATTTTCCCAAATGCAGCTTCACTTCCGTGCACCATTGTCCCATTTTAGAATCCTGCAGAAACCCTCTTTCAGTCAGCAACTGCACCTCCAGCTGCATTGAGTATGATCCAACACCATTTCTCCCACTTCGTGCACCAATTCTCTAATTTAGTGACACTGGCACCAATTCTCCTATTACTTACGTCCTACATCATTTGTACCATTGACTTGTTTCTTGATGCACTTTTTCCACGTGTGGCTGCCCTGCTAAAAGTTTTTTTTTCATTTCGTGGTGGACGGACTCGAATCTCTAATTTATTGATGCTTGCAACATTGCTTCCTTTCATCGTTTCCCTCCAACTATTCTCCCACATAGACGTGTTCTGCACCAATTCTGTAATGAATTCGCAATTCATAACATTTTTCTCATGGAATGGCACCGTGCAATTATCCCATTTACTGACACCTACCAATTTTTCCTCTTGCTGACAGCCTGACATTCCCAACAGATGAAAGGCTTAACAGACAATCAATTCTTCAATGTATAATCTCAGTTACATCACAATACAAATATTTGCTTTAAATTCTGTGTTACGATCGAGCCCTCCACAATCACCTGATGAAGGTGCGTCGCTCCGAAAACTGGTGTGCTTCCAATTAAACCTGTTGGTCTGTAACCTGGTGTGTCATTTTAAACTTATTAAAATTGAATCGAGACGGTCCGTTTTTTTCCTTTAGTTAATCTCCATCACTAACCCTGAGCATTTATCCGATTTCCTGATTCGGTGCCTCTGTTCATCAATTTGTTGCAAGTCTCGAAGATATTAGTGTCTTGCACCATTTCGGTCATTGACTGATGCCCTGCACTAATTCTCCAGTTCAGTGTTGTACAATACCATTTCCCCCATTTACTGATATCTGGAAGAGGTTCTCCACTCAATATTGCCCTGCACAATTATTACATTTACTGGTGCCACAGTCCAGTCCTCTTATTTAACATTCTCTGTCCCATTTCTCCCTTTTGGTTTTGTGCTCGCCGTGTTTTCCTATTTCGAGTGACAGTTCCCCAATTCTCCCGTTCAGAGCTACACTGCCCACATTCTCCCATTTAGTGCTGCACTGCCCAAGTCTCCCATTCAGTGCTACACTGCACCAATGTTCCTGTTTAATGCTACACTGCCCCTTTGACATTGAGGCACTTCATCTGACGTTGAGGCCCTCTCAGACCCACCCTCTGACAAAGAGGCACTGCCTCATGCTGACCATCTGACCGTGTGGCACTGCCT
>NW_025211168.1:8805-10789 GCF_004010195.1 Chiloscyllium plagiosum
GTTGTGTGATTTTTAACTTTGTTCACCCCAGTCCAACACCGGCATCTCCAAATCATTCAGAGCTGTGATATTGTCTGAGAACTGGTGGAGAGCCCTCGTTGCATTCCCCCAATTATGGGTTCCCTCCTTTAATTCTCCCATGCAGTATGTCCTGCTCCATTTACTGCTGCACTGCACCAAATCTCCGATTGGCTCCTGCACTGAACCAAATCTCCCATTCGCTGCTGTACTTAACCGTTTCCCCCATTATCTGACGCCCTGTTCCAAATGTTCTTACTGAGATAAACACTTGGCTATGGTTCCATTTCGTCATTCCTTGCAATTATTGTCCCATTCATTGGTGCACTGTTAAATTCATAAATATTAGGGATGCACAAGTTGGACAGAAGTGTCTGTTTCTGTGCAGCGATTCTCCATCATTATATTCAGTGTTTCAATGCGTTGAACACTTTCTCCCATTTATCAAACCTGCACAAATTCTGAAAAAGCATCAACTCTTCCATTTAATATTATCCAGCCTCACTTCTCCCACTTAGAATTTAACAGCACCTGCGTGAATTCTCCAATTATTGATGCCCTGTATCAATTCATTCCATTTAGTTATTCCCTGAACACCTCTTCCACGTATGGGTGCCCTGCTCAGTTTTTATTTTCATTTCGTGGTGCACTGACCCGAACACCTATTTTGCTGTTGCTTCCAACATTTCTCCATTACACTGATTCCCTGCCCCGATTCACCTATTTAGACGTGGTCTGCTCCAATTCTCTGATATTTTGGCACTCCCACGAATTTTGTCATCTCCCACTTACGGATTGTCCTATTTACTCATACCTCTATACTTATTCTCCCATTTCCTCATACTCCGACACTAAATTCTCCTGCTTTTTCATATAACAAAACTAATTCTGCTATTTCCTCATATCCCAGTATGATTCTCTCATTTTCTGATGCCTGAGTTCAAATCTCGCCTTTAGAAGTGCCCTACTCTAATTTTACATTTTAATGGTGACTTGCACCAAATATCTAATTTAGGTCCACTCTGAACCACTTCTTCCATTAACTATGTCGCTGCAATGATTCTCCCATGTCGTGGTCCACTGCTGTAATTCTCCAATTTTAGCGTTTAGTGCATCAAATTCTCAAATTGCCAATTCTGCACTAATCCACCTCTTCGTCATGCACTGAAGAAACTCTCTCACTGAGTATTGCCTTGCCCCAACTCTCCTGTTTTGCTGTTTCCTGACATACATCTTCCACATAATGGTTTACTGCTCAAAGATTTTTCATTATTGTCGCCCTGTATCTAATGGCAAGTTCCTGCACTTTACAACATTTCTCCGACTTACTGATTCCTGCCCGTGTTCTCCCATTTAAATATGCTCTGTTCCAAGTCTGCATGCTTTAAGACCCCACACCAATTCTCGAATTCAATATTGCCCTGAAACAATTCTCATGTTCATTGATACCCAAACCAACTTCTCCCAATGTGGGGAACGCCACTCTGACTCTCTGAGATAGTGGTGCCATACCCCAATTCGCTGTTAAAGTTCCACTGTGCATTTTTTCCATTTTGTGGTTCGTGCAACAATTGTCCCAAATACAGCTTCACTTCCGTGCACCATTCTACCATTTTCGAATCCTGCACGAATCTTCTTTTCGTCAGCAACTGCACCTCCACCACATTTAATATTATTCAGCACCAGTTCTCGCACGTCTTCCACCAATTCTCTACTCTCGTGACATCGGCACCAACTCTCCCATTATTGATGCCCTGCGTCAATTGTCTCATTGCGTTGTTTCCTGATACACTTCATCCACGTATGGCTTCCCTGTTCCAAAGTTTTTTTTTATCGTTTCTTGGTGGGCGGACTCGAATCTCGACTTTACTGCTGTTTGCAAAATTGTTCCTTCTCAATGATTCCCTGCCCCTATTCTTCCAATTAGAGGTGTTCTGCTCAAATTCTTTAATGAATAGGCAATTTG
>NW_025211168.1:11758-16388 GCF_004010195.1 Chiloscyllium plagiosum
CATTTCGTATCCTACTGCATTCATAAGCAAGTGTGTAGGCAGGTACACAACTAGGGGCTTAGTGAAAGCAGTATGAGTAAGACCAGTCCTACAACTAGTAGAACGATAGAGGCCAATACCCCCATCCTCCATCAGGGACGTGAGCCTTCGGGAGCAGGATTCATCTGCTTTGGAGGCCGGCATATAGCTGCCTTCATGCCATTCATTAAACCAGTATTATTTTGGGAGTCGTCAGGAATATTAATACAGCATGAGGTACCTAACGATTTGCAGACGCCCCATCTCTCGGCTGTCAGGATGTCTAGTACTAATCGATTTTGTGTCACTGCTTCCTAACCGCCATTAACTCAGTGTTAATGAGTGCTAGGCCTTCCTCCGTCTCATTTGCGAATACACCATATGCGAGGATGTTCTGCGAGTGTGTATCCATTCCAATGCAGAGGGATGCCCCTTCGAGTTCGGCGATTGCTGCCCCGCCATTAACTCAGTGTTAATGAGTGCTAGGCCTTCCTCCGTCTCATTTGCGAATACACCATATACGAGGATGTTCTGCGAGTGTGTATCCATTCCAATGCAGAGGGATGCCGCTTCGAGTTCGGCAATTGCTACCTTTTAGGGCGAACACTGTTGTGTTGGTGGACAGTATCGCGGTGTAGCAGCACCTCTTTCTCCCCGGGGGAGTGGTGGTACCCTTTCTCGCCACCTGCCCATATTATACCTGCCATCCTGATTAGATTAGATTACTTACAGTGTGGAAACAGGCTTTTCGGCACAACAAGTCCACACACACCAGCCGAAGCGCAACCCACCCTTACATTTACCTAACACCTAACACTATGGGCAATTTAGCATGGCCCATTCACCCGACCTGCACATCTTGGTGACTGTGGGAGGAAACTCACGCAGACATAGGGCGAATATGCAAACTGCACACTGTCAGTTGCCTGAGGCGGGAATTAAACCGGGTTCTCCGGCGCTGTAAGGCAGCAATGCTAACCACTGTGCCACCGTGCCGCTCATGGTCTGACCATTGATAAAGGAACCAGCAATGTTTATGGTCGTATCATTTGCGTATGTTGCTGTACAAGAGTCATTGTTCAAGTACAGCATCACGCTACACTGGGAGATACCCTAAACGCGTCTCCCCCGATTGGTGCAAACACACGTTTCTCCCCTGCAATCCACTATCTGGAATGCCGTGGTCGGGAACGTGTCAGGCTTGGGGCTGTAGTTAGCCTGGAGTTCGGGTGGTGACACGAGATTTGCCCAAATTGCCCCCCACTATCAGGGTCAGGCTAGACGCCTCCCGTGGAAGCAGACAGCTGGCATTTCTCGCCAGGCTCTCAGTAATTTGCTGGGCAGACTACCTTTGAGCTGTGTACAAAAATATCCAACAAGTGTAGCAAACGTCTAATCTCTCGTTTTGTCTTATGATCAAAGCACATGCTCTGTTCCCTTCACATCTAGCAATGGCCCTTCGCAGCTCCCAACCTACTGGCGTCGCATTTACGCCATTTAGCTCCAGCAGGCAAATTCCCCTCCTGCTTTAAATTCGCCCTCTCGCCACGGCCATCTCCGTTCGGGTTCGGGTGTGTCATTAATGACCTTTGCCCGGCTTGGGGTTAGGCCCATGATCTGATTTAGTTGGTTGCCATGCTCCAGTGCTCCTATCGTCTGTAGTACATATTGCACTGCATCTCGGAGGGCGGAGGTGGGGCGACTGCACCACTATATTCACCTGTCTACAGATGGCGGAAAAGGATCTATCTATTCCACACCACGAGATTCCCTCATTGCTCTTCTGAGTCTAACTTTGATCATAGAATATCTTGGGACTACTAAGCCTCTCAGGGATGCTCCATCTCGGAATTATTTCAGTTAGGAAAGCTTGGATTACGGCACTGTCATTCTGTTTTGCTGTGGGGAACGCTTGCACCCATTTGGAAAACATATCAACTATTACCAGACAATACCTTTTTTCCTTCGCAGGGTGTTAGTTTGGTAAAATCCAGTTGTAAATGTTCAAATTGTTTTGGGGGTTTCGGAAGTGCTACATGACTCATCTGTATTCCCCTCCCCACATTATTGTGGCACAGATAACACATCGTTCACAATAATTCTGTAAGAAATGAGTAAATCCCTCAATGTACCACTGTGCTGAAATGCTGTCATATCTCCCCTCTTTTGACACATGTTCCTTACCGTGTGTCAGTTTGGCATAGAATGGAAATAATGATCGAGGTAGAAAAGGTTTGACATTGGGGCTACACCATACCCCTTACCTCAAACTGCACTCTGCCTTTTCCCACTCAAACGTGTCTTCAAGCCTGGACTTCGACTGTGACTCCCGTACGTCTGCTGTTGGGGTAAGGATTTTTGTCATTCCCATGTCAAACTGATAATTTACCGGCTGCCGAGCTGCCGTCCTTGCCACTGAGTCTGCCCTTGCATTTCCTTGAGAAACGGAATCGTTATTTTTCGTGTGGGCTTCATGTTTACACGCAGCGATTGATTTAGGCAATACGACCGCTTCCAAGAGGTCAGAAATCTGATCACGGTGTGTGATGGGCTTTCCGGTGAAGGTCAAGAAGTCCCTGTATTTCCACAGGGTTCCAACATCATGTGCAACTCCGAATGCGTATCTGCTATCGGTTAAATATTCGCTGTCTTTCCCTTAGCCAATTTACATGCCCCAGTCAAGGCAATCAGCTCCGCTGCTTGCGCTCCGTCTCCTTCTCTCGTGAGAGGATTAGCAGCATTAAGGACGTTACATCGTTTTATTGCAATGTTAGGCTTCTCCAAAAACACAGTGTTGTATCTGAGTCAACGTGCTGCCGACGTATGTGCTGTCCTTTGCTCGGAAAGCAGTAAGGGTACTGCATGTGCGATGAGTTTGGTGAAGTCGCCATAGCCGATTATATCCCTGGCCACTGCAACAGCCTTTTCAGCTGCAACCACAGCAGCCTGAATTTTCCCCATGATCCTGCAACAACACAGATGTCATGCAGCCATGTTTCTCATCTACCGTTTGACAGAAGGCTTGTTTGGATTCGGAATCCCCAGTGTAGGTGTACTTTGAAACGTCTTTTTCAATTCAACTCAGCCGCTGGAATCCATTGCAATGGACCTTGGTTCTGCTACCCTTTTCCATGGGTCATGTCACTTCAGGGCGCCTCAAGATTTGTGTATTGTGGGATAAACGTTCTTCAGTAGGAGCGTATGCCCCAAAAAGGATAGCAATTGTTTCTTCATGTGAGGCCTTGGAAATTGCTGAATTACTTGCATTCTGTCTTCACCAATGGCCTTCCCTTGTTCAGATATTAAGTGACTGAAGAACTTCACCTGTTGTTGCATAAATCGAAGCTTTGCGAGACTGGCTTTGTGCCCTTCCCTCGTGCAATGCAAGGGAATCCTTCTCATATTGTTCCTTTGTCGGTGCTAGTATTAAGCAATTGTCTACCGATTGCGGAAGCGCAGACCCAGGGGTTAAAACAAGAGTCTCCAGACTCCTGCGTAGAGCCTCATTATATATGGTGGGTGACTCACAGTAACATTGACAAAGTCGTGTGAACTCATAAGATTTCCCTTTGAATGAAAAAGCGAACCAGAATTGACTATCTGGATGCACCGTCACACTAAAGAATGTATTTGCTAAATCCACAGCAGGGAACCATTTACTGTCCGGTCTAAACTGAACTAATGCAGGATAGGGTTTGGGAACATTTGATGCGCGCGGGACAACACTGTTATTGACTACCTGTAGGTCTTGAACAAACCTGCATTCCTCTGGTTCACTTGGAATTTTTGCCTTTTTGATCAGAAAAATGGGAGTTCTCACCGGTGAGTTTACATAGGGGATTATCTCTCTCGCCTTTGGGAATGATTGAAAGACTAGAGTAACTACGTCCATGGCCTCGGGTTTTAACTGGTATTTTGCCCTGCAAGGACGATACTCCGACTTCGTGGATACTCGTATTGGTTCACAACCTCGTATAAGCCCCAAATCATCTTTGCCTTTTACCCACAATTCAGTAGGGACCGTTATTAATCTTGGGCCTGAGAAGTTTATCTTAGGGAAACGCCAGGCCAGCCTTCTTGGCTCTTCAGGGCTAGCGGGGGTTACCTCGACTGTTCTATTGCCTGAGTTGGACAAATTAATTTCTTCCTATATGTCCGCACATCTGCATTAAACCACATACCCACATCGTCCCAGAACACCCAACATTTCGTTCTTTATGCCTTCAGTACCCATGGCCCCAAATCCTGCCACCAGTCACTGGACAACTTCGCCAGTAACACGCAAGGAGCGTAGCCTTCCACATCAAAAGTGTAGAGTTTACTTGCCGTCACAGGTACTTGACATAAGTTCACACTAATTGCACATCTGCCATCCCTTCAATAAAATTCGCACAATAACAACTGACCTGGTTTAACCAATCTCCTGAACCAATACTTCTCTTATGGTTCCTCAGGGCCATCGTGGTGCATGTGTGCTGTGCAGTGCAGCATATTCCCACAAAACAATCCGTGTTAATAGGATTAATATGGTTACCTACTTCCAGGGCGAGTGAATTGCTCAATGAACTCATTCCTCTCTGGCGTATTCGCCACTCATAGACATACACCAGGG